>NC_056747.1:659073647-659240653 GCF_019279795.1 Protopterus annectens
GTTAGAAATGTTCAAATTACTGCAGAAAATGTAAAGTCCAAATTACAAAAAACAAATAAAACGAATAAAATAAATAACCTAATTTTTCACAAAACATGTATTTTTCATATTAACTGAGGCTATCCGAGTTATCAGAAGTATATGAAGTGTTCGCATGTTTGTGCAGTGTTACAGTAAAGTTATTTTGCAAATACAGCCATGTGACGACCGTGCACTGGCCCAGCAATCAAGGAGCCTCAATCCTCACCACTAACACCAGGGAGGTCGTCTCCTAGAAGAGAGGAAAGGATAACTAATATACACAGTAAAGTACAATTTCCCTTAAATGCACATAGAGATCACAGTCAGTCTGGGGTTGGTTGCTCCCTTGCTCACCAGGTCCCCAATAAGACTCCACACTGGCACAGCTATAGGGTCCAGGTCTCAGCCTAGCTGGGCAAGCTAAAACCTCCAGTAACCTCTCTGTCCAACCAGTGCTTCGTGTCGCTGCCCAAGTAGCTGACACAATGCACACACACTTTTAGATAAGTATTTATACAACTTCACAGACACTCCTGGGAAAAGAACACAGATTCTCCAGCTGTGCCCCTTTACCCAGACCATATGGTAGTAATCCCTGCCACCACCCAGCTAACAATATCAGCTACTAAAAGGCCCTTAAAAGGGTGTCCAATTATTACTGTGCAATATTCTTATCAAATGGTAATATGACTATACAGTCTAGGCTTATTGGAAGGGCTTAGACAGTAAACTCTATAAATATATAATGTACTCTAAAGCATAATTTATCTCTACATAAACCAGCCAAAGGTAGAAGATTTTAAAAATATTTAATAAATAATTAAAACACAAGACAAAACTACTACACCACAGAGATATCTAAGATTTCAGAGATAACACAGAAACTTAAAATAATACAGTAGGACAGGTCTGATTTCAAAGAAAAATACCCAAGTAATCTATACTAGCTTTAACTATTCCTACAAGAAATCACAGTGCTAAAACATACATGTGAGCATAGGCAGAGTGCTGAGTTAGATACCCAAGATCAAAAAGCTTTTCAGTCTCTTGTGAGAAATAGTATTTAAACATTACTAACAAACATGTCTCTAAGGCTCTCCCAAATTACATCATTTTTGACACTTAGTCTGGAGGTCTCAGGCCACAAACTGCATTATTCAGCAATCTAACACCTGCTCAGAAACTTACAACAATACAAGTCATTTCACAAGTTGAAACCAGAGCAATAAAGCACATTCCACATCTAAATTCTGGTCTTAAACTTTAGTCTTAAAACAATGTGCATGAAACCTTCATCCAGACTCACTGGAGCCGAATTCTAACATGAAAGGGTCACAACATGCTTCACTGGGCCAGTAGAGTACAATATTGTCACATATTTTTCAGTTCCACATTTCACAATATTATTTTACACTCAAGAAAACATGCCTGTATTTTACATTTATTTACAAATGCCAGAATTATATATCAAATTCTATTTGACTAGGCTGGCAGCCTTCACCCCCCCCCCAGGGAACTCGAGCAAGTTTTTCAAGTGCCCCTTGAGAAACATTGCTTGAGAGTGTCCGGTCTATCTGGGTGTACCACACCCCATTCCCTGTCTTGAGAGCCCATCTGCATTGGCATTGCTACTCCCACTGCAGTGCTGCACTGACATATAAGCTTGCAACCCCAGGCTCCATCTTAGCAACTTGGCATTTTGCTGACTAGCTCTGTTTACCCATGTTAGAAGGTTGTGATATGTCATCACAGTGAATTTTCTTCCATGCAGATAAGGCTGAAGTTTTTGTACTGCCCACACTATGGCTAGACATTCTTTTTCTACCACTGCATAGCATTCCTCTCTGGGTTGGAGCCTATGACTGAGATAAACCACTGGGTGCTCTTCACCCTCTGAAGAAATCTGGCTAAGTGCAGCCCCCAACCCCATAGTTTGAAGCATCCACCTGCACAACAAAATATTTGCTATAGTCTGGACTGGCTAACACAGGGGGTCCTCCCAAAGCTTCCTTAAGCTTCTGAAATGCCTGCTCACATGCTGGGGTCCACACTACATTATCTGGCCTGTTCTTCCTTGTCAGGTCTGTGAGGGGAGCAGCTATGGTACTATAATTGGGAACGAACTTTCTGTAGTACCCTGCTCTCCTTAAAAATGCCCTCATCTGCTTTTTGGTAATAGGTGCAGGCCATGCCTGAATAGCTTCCACTTTGGCAGGTTCTGGCCTTATCTTACCACTCCCCACTCCATACCCACCTGACATTTGCTCGGCTTAATGGTCAACCCTACCCTCTGTAGTCTGCTCAGCACCTCCCTAACATGCTGAAGGTGCTCTTGCCAGGAATGGCTGTAGATAGCAATATCATCCATGTAAGAAAGAGCAAACCCTCCTGCTCCTGCTAAGATATGATCTACCAGCCTCTGGAAAGTCGCTGGGGCATTCTTCATACCAAAGGACATCTGTGTGAACTCATACAAGCCAAAAGGAGTCACAAAGGCTGACTTCTCTCTAGCACTGAAAGTCAAGGGCACCTGCCAGTAACCCTTGGTAAGATCAATAGTGGTAAGATACTTAGCCCCACCCAGCTGCTCTAGGGCCTCATCTGTCCTAGGCATGGGGTAAGCATCTGCCTCTGTGTGACTATTTAATTTCCTGTAATCCACACAGAACCTGGTGCTGCCATCCTTCTTTGGCACCAGTACCACTGGGGAGGCCCAGGGACTGTTGGACTCCTGAATCACCCCTAGTTCCAACATCTCCTGTACCTCTGCCCTCAGAGTCTGTTTGACTCTCTCAGGCATCCTATAAGGGGCCTGGCTGATAGGCCTTTGGGGTCCTGTATCCACCTGGTGCTGCACCAGGTGGGTGCTCCCTGGTTTCCCGCTGAACATGCCCCCAAACTCCTGCAACACTGCTCGGATTTCTCAAACCTGGGTAGGAGATAGCTGCTGGGACATTGTTACCTCTTCCACCGAGGTGTCAGCCTGAGCCTCACTGAGGAGATCAGTCACAAGATCCTTCTCGGACTCCTCCTGCAATCCACTGCAAATGCTCAGCACAAGGGCCTCCCTATCATGGTAAGGTTTCATCATGTTAACATGGTACAATTTGTGCCCCTGCCATCTGCCTAGCACTTCCACCATGTAGTTAACATAACTTACCTCTCTTACCACCTTATAGATTCCCTCCCAAGCTGCATGTTGTGTCTGACAGGAATGAGAACCATCACCTGCTGCCCTACAGCATACTCTCTAGCTTGAGCATTCCTGTCATACCCTACCTTTTTCTGTTGTTGGGCTTCTGCCAGGTTCTCCTGGGCCAGGCCCCATGAGTTCCCTGAGCCTTGCCCTGAGGTTCAGGACATATGCCACAACAAACTCCTTGTGACTCACACTCACCTTCCCACTCATCTCAAATTAAATCTAGAGGTCCCCTCACCCTATGCCCATACAGCAACTCAAAGGGTGAAAAACCTGTGGATTCCTGGGGAACTTCTCTGTAAGCAAACAACAGATAGGGCAAATATTTGTCCCACTCCCTCTTAAACTGATCTGCAAATGCCCGTAGCATGGACATGATTGTAGAGTTTAACCTCTCAACAAGACCATTAGTCTGGGGATGGTAGGGGGTGGTCTTCATGTGCTTTACCCCACAGGACTTCCACAGACAGGCCAGCAGGTCTAATCTAAAATTGGCACCTCTGTCAGACAATATTTCCTTTGGGAAACCTACCCTGCTGAAAATCTCTTGCAAAGCATTTGCCACCTTCTCGGCCTCAATGGAGGACAAAGCCACTGCCTCAGGGTATCGTGTAGCATAATCTACAATCACTAGGATATACTTTTTCCTTGTGGAACTTGGAGTACTCAGAGGACCCACAATATCTATAGTTACCCTCTGAAATGGCTCCTCAATCACAGGCAAAGGCATCAAAGGAGCTCTCACCTTGTCTCCTGCCTTGCCTACCTTTTGGCACTGCTCACAGGTCCTGCAGTACCCTATTACATCTCTGGAAATTCCAGGCCAATAGAGGTTTTGCATAATATGCCTCTTTGTATGTTTTATGCCCATATGACCTGCAAAGGGAATATCATGGGCTAGGGCTAGAAGCGCAAGACGGTAAACTCTAGTCACTACCAACTGCCGTACTTTCTTACCTTCTAGCCCTCCCTCAGGGGTCCACTCTCTGTACAGTAACCCTTTGTTCCAGTATACAGATTCCCCCTTCCCTTGAGAATCAGGTGCCTCCCTAGCTACCTGCCTCAGGCCTTGAAATGTAGGGTCTGAGAGCTGAGCCTGTCTCAAGTCTCTCCTTGTAACCCTTCCCAGCTCCCCTTCCACAGGAAGTCTGGCATCCTCTGACATTGGTGCCTCACTGTCAGCCTGGGTACTACTACTCACCTCTACTTTTGCAGTCACTCTGTCCAAGGGACCATCAGTACCCACAAGCAGCTGTGGCTCACCTTTAGTCTCACTGCTACAGAGCAGCTCACTCCCTGAAGTAACCACCTCAGCAGTCCTGGTTGCAAGTGTGAAGTCTGTCTGGGTCTCCCCCAGGCTGCCAGACTTACATGCTTGTCTCCAAGCCTGACTGCGTGTAACTGCACAAGTGCAGGGTACTGCCCTATCAAAATCATTCCCTATCAGGACATCTGCAGGTATATCCTCAAATACACCTACTTGCTGGCTTCTTTTTCCACCCTCCCAGTCAAGGTGAACCCTAGCCAAAGGTATTTGGAATGGGATCCCTCCTAAAGCCCTGACTGGAGTAGACTGCCCAGGCAAGTAGAGCTCCTCTGTAACCAGTGCAGGCTTTACAGTGGTTATATCAGAGGCGGTCTCTCTTAGCAATGGCCTCTTTGCCATTCACTACAATAGGATATAACCTCTGGCGGTAGTTTGGTACTGTTGGCATTTTGTCTTTCCCACTTACTGGCTCCCTCACCTTTGGTTCCCCACCTTGCCTCCGTCGACATCTGTATGCCACATGACCCCACTGGTTGCATTCAAAACATTTAACCCTAGCTCCTGGACGTGTACCTGGACATGTGGCTTCCCCTGCTACTGGCGGATTCTGTTGGGGAAGTCTGTCCTACCCACCATGGGTTCCTTTAGACCCATGAGCAGTACTGGGGGTCCCTTTCCTGTGCAGGGCTGCCCTGCTTGCTAGGTATAGGTCTCCCTTCTTCCACAAATCCTCTGAAGTAGCACACTGTCTATCAGCTAACCAGATCCTCATGTCCTCAGGCAAAGTGCTAAGGGCTTGTTCCCTTACCAAAAGCTCTGCCAGCCCTTCTAAAGTAGTGACCTGATATCCATTCATCCAGCTATGAAATAAGTGCTCAGTTCAGCAACATATTCACATACATTTTCATCTGCCTTGCGTTTATGCTCACGAAACTTTTTCCTATACATTTCAGGTGTTAGCTTAAGACATAACAAGTGTCTTTATAACAGTATAATCAAAACAATCAGCGTCATGCATTTTTGCTAAAGAAGTTACAGCTGGGGTCAGGAACTGTACCCAGAGACCCTTGGTCAACTTCATACTGTTTACATACCCGCTCAAACATATGAATGAAGCTATCAAAATTATCCCCCTCTTTAAACTGTGGAAGAAATTTACTGACCTTTTGTGCTTCTGGGGTCCGGCTACTCCCTTCCCCATTACCTCCATGACTCTGGCGAAGAGTCAGCATTTCCCTCTCATGCCTCCTCTGCCATTCATTTTCCTCAGCTTGTAGACTCCTCAATTTCTCAGTTGCTTCTAGTTCCATACGCCTGGCCTCCAACTCAAGTCTCTTTAGCTCAAGCTGGATATTTAAGTCCACTGCAGAAAGGTTGAGCTGCCCATTCTCCGAGGATATTGTATCTCCAGTCTACTTGTCCTCCAGGTTGTTGTTTTCTGATGCAGCTGTAACCAAGGCTGCAATCAGGTCTGCTTTAGTCCGGTTTCCATGCATCAGTCCCCTAGCCTGGCACATCTCCGCCAGCTGGCTCCTTGTCAGCTTTCCATACTCCTCTGCTGACATGCTGCCTGCTCACCCTAACACTAAGCTAACAAAAGAAATAAAACAATTGTGATCTGAACTCATACACTGTGTGGCTGTTTTAGAGACAAAACACTTTCAGAGATCACTATACATAAGCTACAGGAATTCGCTCTACCCACACCACTACACTGCAATTAGTATTTGAAGTAGATACCACCACTGTCAAACACTTGTAACGACCATGCCCTGGCCCAGCAATCAAGGAGCCTCAATCCTCACTACTAACACCAGGGAGGTCATCTCATAGAAGAGAGGAAAGGATAACTAATATACACACTAAAGTACAATTTCCCTTAAGTGCACACAGAGATCACAGTCAGTCTGGGGTTGGTTGCTCCCTTGCTCACCAGGTCCCCAATAAGACTCCCCACTGGCACAGTTATAGGGTCCAGGTCTCAGCCTAGCTGGGCAAGCTAAAAACTCCAGTACCCTCTCTGTCCAACCAGTGCTTTGTGTCCCTGCCCAAGTAGCTGACACAACACACACACACTTTGAGATAAGTATTTATACAACTTCACAGACACTCCTGGGAAAGGCTGACACAGATTCTCCAACTATGCTCCTTTACCCAGACCATACGGTAGTAATCCCTGCCACCACCCAGCTAATAATATCAGCTACTAAAAGGCCCTTAAAAGGGTGTCCAATTATTACTGTGCAATATTCTTATCCAATGGTAATGTGACTAAACTCTATAAATATACAATGTACTCTAAAGCATAATTTACCTTTACATAAACCAGTCACAGGTAGAAGGTCTTAAAAATATTTAATAATAAATAATTAAAACACCAGACAAAACTACTACACCACAGAGATATCCAAGAGTTCAGAGATCATATAGAAACTTAAAATAATGCAGTAGGACAGGTCTGATTTCAAAGAAAAATACCTAATTAATCTTTACTAGCTTTAACTATTCCTACAAGAAATCACAGTGCTAAAACTTACATGTGAGCATAGGCAGAGTGCTGAGTTAGATATCCAAGATCAAAAAGCTTTTCAGTCTCTTGTGAGAAATAGTATTTAAACATTACTAACAAACATGTCTCTAAGGCCCTCCCAAATTACATCATTTTTGACACTTAGTCTGGAGTTCTCAGGCCACAAACTGCATTATTTGGCAATCTAACACCTGCTCAGAAATTTACAATATAATTAATTTCACATGTATACTCAAACAGAAACCAAAGCAATAAAGCACATTCCACATCTAAATTCTGGTCATACACTTTAGCCTTAAAACAATGGGCATGAAACCTTCATCCAGACTCACTGGAGCCGAATTCGAACATGAAAGGGTCACAACATGCTTCACTGGGCCAGTAGAGTGAAATGTTGTCACGTATTTTGCAGTTTCACATTTCACAGTATTTTTTTACACTCAAGAAAATATGCCTGTATTTTACATTTATTTACAAATTCCAGAATTATATATCAAATTCTATTTGATTAGGCTGGCAGCCTTCGCCCATCTCTCCCCAGTCGTCACACCATTTCAGAGCACATTTTGCATAGTACAGTATTTCAAAGAGTTTATTATGCATTTGAGTGTTACTGCAAGCTGCAGGGAGGCAACTTATTCATACATTATTACAACGGCCATATTTTCAATGTGTTTGTACATACTTTGTTGGCATGGCAGACGGTTTTCAAAAACTAAGTCCACTTGTGTTTGATTAGAATATTGCTGAGAACTGGAGAGTGTTTGAGCAAGAGTGCGACATTTTCATATAGGCTGCATTTTCTGATAAAGATGACTGTACAAAGGTATTTATTCTACTTAATTTAGCTAGGTCAAAAGCCACTGAAAGGGAGTTGTCCAGTGTTGCAGCTCCAGAAGAAGTTCCACTGAGTATCTCTGTTGCTGTGATGAATCCTGAAGTTCCTGATAGGAGTTGTTCACTGAAGACTGTCCCTGTTGCTAAACCCAGTTTAGATTGTTATGTCACGAGATCTGGTCGCATCTCCAGACCATATTCTAGATACACAGCAACTTGGACATAAGCACTGTGTTCGCTTCCAATATCTATATTAATGCATGTTTAACTGCAATGTTGTTTTCATTCAAGGGCAATCTTTTTAAGAGGGAGGATGCAGATCAATGTGTGTATGTCTCCAAAAGGCTATCTAAGGGCTTGCACAAATGTATAAATACGGAGCATGCCCAAGTCTGACTGCCATTTTGTAGTAAGCTGTTGAGATGTAAGCATGTCTGTATGTAAGGTCTGTCTGTTAATCAGCTTGTTTATATTTAATGATGCTGCAATCAATCCTGATGTGTTTTTATGTAATAAAGCATCTTAAACAAACTATGCGCCACCTGCTTCGTCTTCAATGTACAAGGGCACGAGCGACAGTCAACAACCTATAACTACAAGCTAGACTAAAACGGAGCATTCAAACAGTTTTTCTAAATGTAGCTATGGGACAAACAGAATCAACACAAAAACAATATTGGTGGGAAGAAACTGAAGATGGAGGGCAGAGGTGATGGGCAGAAGGAGATGTGAAGAATAGCCCAGGAATGTTTCATACACCAAGCACAACATACATGGGGAGCCTCAGTCCTGTAGGTTATTGAAGACAATACTAAATGGTAAAGTACTTAATGGCATAAGACTGTACTAGGCCCTCGGTGGACTTAAGTATTAAAACTGGTACAAGATTTGACTTCAAAATGTAGAGAAATAGCTTTTTCCTTGTAAAACTCATACAGTATGTCAGCTGACCTGTAAGACTATATCCTCATACGAAGATGCCTGCAATTTCCTTTCAATAAGTCTTGAATAGAGAAGGCACTCACCTGGGACATAAAGCATTTGTGATAATCTCCTTTTAGGAGAAGAAATTTAAGATGCAATTCACATAACTGCCATCAATGACGTTAACTATTTCATTAAACTTAGCATCCTTTTAGATAAGAGTCAAAAGAGTGTCAGACTGCGTCTTCATGATCCTAAACAGTATAGTGGGCAAAAAGTGTGGAACATTAACAAAAAAAAATGTCCTCAAAAATGGAAGTGAAATCCCTTTACAAATTTGTAGGGAGACTTGAAAGACATCAAGGTACGTAACGTTGGTTTGGCTTAGCTTCAAACACTTTGTTGATCCCATGAAGTACCTCTACAGATCTGGAACACTCATTTACCAAAGTGGCAATGATCTCTTCAGTCAGCATTCTCTAGACAACCATGGCAGGAAGTCAGACTGTGATCTGACCTGGAGTTGAAAGTGGTTAACTCTGGACAGGTGTAAGAACCAAGTTTCTTCCTTTATTAAGGCTTGTGGCTCTTACTTGTGAAGCTCAACCCCGAAACATGTGTCTCAGGCTTCAGAAGTTCTAAAATATTATATGGATGACAAGCCTCTGTACTCTGTTTAGTATCTACTCAGGTACCTTTGTTGGTACTGAGCTGGCTAGGGCTTCCAGGGGTAACAAAGACAGACTTTTCTCCATAAGATGGGGCAGCAAAATAGATACACCAGCCTCTGTTGAAGAAAGAGCTAAAGAAGAATTACTAGAATCTGGGCAAGAACAGTTTTTTTCTTAATGGATTCCATTCTCTTTTACATGAGTTTACTGACCCCCTCAATTTCTCTGGCTGAACTTACTTTCTTGAAATTTTCTCCAAATACTTCAGTCATTCTTATTTGAAAAAAAGAAAACATTAAACCAGTGCATTTCTCTCTAAAAGTTGGTGACTTGCTTAAACTTTCTGTAGTGTTCAAATTCAGGTCCCATGAAGAAAAACAAGTAGGTTGAGCACCTTTAGGGGTTAGATGCCTACAAACAATCACATCTGTTTACAGACCTCAACATCATAAAACCTTCTCAAGTAGAGAAATTCAAGTTTATTGAAAAAAATAAAAGTACATTAAAAAAATCACTTAAATGAAAAATGTAACTTGTTGAGAAAGTAGATGTACAGTCTTGAAATAGCAAGATAAACTGAGGAGAAACTGCATCAGCCTGGGTCGAAAGAGGGAGCCCATATACATACCTACCATCACTGCACACTGGCATGGGGCTTTTGTTGGTCTACACAGGGAAGAAGCCACTGCTTTTACTATTTCAGTCCACAGTAAATACTATTGGATTACCCAGTATTATGTAATTTCGTCCCTGTTGGTTCAAGCAGTTGTTGTATCTTCACTTCACCTAGTAAATCCCCTCTTATTTTCTGTCACTGGATTTAATATGATTCCATATCATTCTTGCCCTTGGCACTTTGATCTACCTGGCAAATGTGGAAGCCCACTCTACCCCTATTCCTTCTGCTGCCAGCCTCACTGCACTTGGTATTAGGAGACTGTGCAAGAACTGTCTAAAGCTTACCAACATTTAAGTATATCGGACTAACCTAACATGATTTGTGAGAGGTATAATTATCTATACAACCTGGATATCATCTTCTCAATTACAAAGACGGCTGGTAAGCTATGTAAACTCAACTATACCACCAATATATTACACTAAACCAACACAGGGTGATACTCAAAGAAATCGGACTAAACACTTTCAGAAGCATTTCATTAACACAAGTCCACCATACTAGCATAACTGTATGAGTCACAAGAGTGCAGAATGCCACAAAGTCGAATCATCCAAATTAAAATGTCCTAGTAATTGCGGACTTCAACAGGAGCACTGACTCTAGGCAGACTAGTTTAAACAAAAACAAGGTGACCGCTGCCTTTCCAGTGCCAGGATCTGTGACATCAGAAGGGCTCTACTTTTAAACGTGATAAATATCACTATGACCTGGTGGTGGCTCATGTAGGTATGAATGTCCTAATGCACCCACCTCAGAAGGACATGGAGGAAGACATCCTGGAGCTCATTAAGCATGTGGCAAATGCAGATAAGACTCTGGCTCAGAATGGAATCTCTCCTCACCCAGAATGATGTCCAGATATGAACATAAAATAAACTGGTTGTGCAACTGCTGTTATTCTGACAAAAAATTCAAAGTTAAATAGGATCTCCCAATCAGAATCTGTACCTACTACCAAAAGTGTACCACAAGGATCCATTTTTGTCCCTCTTCTTCTTCTCCATATTCATTAAACTTCCTACGGACATCCCCCATCTCCCACTTATCCTCTATGCTGATGACAGTCATTTTACCGAATCAGGTCACTCTTACACCAACATTCAATGCCAACTGCAGTTGGACTTGTATGAGCTCCATCAATGGCTCATACCATAAACTACTTCTCAATCCTACCATGACCAAAACTATGCTTTTTGGAAAACCACAGAAAATTCACCAAGCAACCAACTTTATCTTTGACCTACACAACCATTCCATAGAGGTAACCTCCACCTTCTAATATGCAAGACTATGGCTTTATCAGTCAACTCAAATTCCATTACCACATAGATAAAGTGAGAGACAAAATAAATTCCCTTGTCTTCTGGGCTAAAAATATCTCTCCTTCTCTATTCCAGCCAGTCAAAGCAGCCACGGGCAAAGGAGTTCTCCTTTCTCAACTTGAATATGGGCTCCCAATTCTTGCTTCTGACTCCAAGAAAAAACATTGCCATATGCCAGACTCTCTCTAACATGTGCCAATTTATGTGAGCATCAGTGTGTCACCCTAGAAAAAGCAAAATGGCTACCCATAAAACAAAGATATAACCTACTTCTAGAATCCCACCTCTACAAACTACTCCAACCTCACACACTCCCCTTGCAGCTAGACATCAAGAGAAAAAATTGTCCTCATATAACATGAGACTTTCTTGTCTTTCAGCTTTTCCCGCTTATGGGTCACCACAGCGGGACTCCGGTTCGCTGATTGGCAGTCAATCTTTACGGTGCCGAGTTGCCAGCCCAACACCCAACCTTCAAAGAAGGCACACCCATTCATGCTCGCACCTACCTATATGTCTTTAACGTCACTCAACCATGGGGAGGACATACAGACTCCACACAGAAGGTGCTCCAGCCAAGAATTGAACGGGAGAACCTCTTGCTGTGAGGAGACAATGCTAACTGCTGCACCACTGCGGCGGTATAACATGAGAGACTATTCACATGCAACACCAATGATCATTACTCCTAGAACCAAACTCCACAGCACTGCACAAGCTTTCTCCTCTCAGGCACCTACTCTTTGGCAAGCTCTCCTCATTGACATTAAGGAAATCAACACTTACTCCAAATTAAGAATGCAACTCAAAAAGCACTTCATCCAAGCCAAATGCTCCTGCTTTAACACAGGATGTATCACCTAACCTAGCTCCTTTCAGAGTGTCTTCTATTCTCTCTCTGCCCAGTTCGATTCTCAGCTAGAGCGTCTTCTGCGTGGAGACATGCGTGAATGAAGGTTGTGCGTCAGGCCTGGCAAGCCGGTACGTAAAATTCAACAACCAATCATTAGCGGACCGGAGTTCCGCTGTGGCGACCCCTAACCGGGAAAAGCCGAAAGACACAACAACTCTGATTGTACACTATACTGTGCTTATTCACTGTAATGTATATACACATTTTTTTCTATGCAATTAGCCTGAACTATTCCATTATTGCTTATATTTATGTATTTTTTGTTTGTGAAATGTTTTGTATTTCACCTGGGCTGAGCCTGAAATAGGTCAATATTGATCAGTGCACTACCCTGGTAAACAAATATAAATAAATTCTAGGGGCATCCAGTAATAATCAAATTGGGATGACATGAACAACCCAATACCTTTTGCCAAGGATGGCCTGTGGCTTTCGTTCTACAGATTCTGTGTACTGGCCAAAGCACTTGACGCCCCCCCAGAGTACCTTTTTTAGGCAAAGTCCATCTTCCGGACATTCCAAAAATTCCAATCCGTACAAAAATCAAGATTGCCCTGTTCATTGCCAGACGTCTTAACAATACACTGCAAGATCTCAGTGTTCTCCTGCAACTAACACATCCACAGCTGCATTGTAAGTGACTTGGTTTCAGTGCAAGAGCAGTACTCCCTTTCTACTGGGTTTCAACACTTATCATGCACTTAGACCTGCCGAGAACTGCTGGGGAGTACTGATGTTTATAAGAGACCCAGTTATCTTTACAGACAGGCAGACAGACACTGTTATCCACAAACGGAATGTACTGAACTCCAAATTATATAAACAAGACAAATTATCAACCACAGCCTGCTATAGGTCACTTTGCATTTCCCTGGAGGACTAGAAACAATTTTAAAATATGCTTACTAAACTATCCAAAAATAAAAATAGCTTTTCGATGAGTGATTTCAACACACCACAGAGGTTGGGCAGTAAATGTTAACTTCTTTGTAATAACAACGAACCAGTGTACTAGGGAGTCAAAGTGAGTTCTCAAAATTCAACCACAAGACATCTAAGCCCCATTGTAGTCTCAGCTGTCACTTAATCCAATAACTTTTACTCCCACATAACAAAAAGCATAAACCAAATGGCTTAAATCAAACTCAGTGCTCCTAAAGAATGTAAAAATACCTTGGCAGAATGCCAGCATTAATCTCCATAACAACAGAAAAAATAATTAAAGCTTATAAATGATCACAATCTATCAATATTATAGACCATTAAAAATCTGAATGCCGCCATAAGGAACACAAATTAGGATAATCCTTGTCTTTGAATGTTAATTTTAACTACATCAGATTAAAAAATAACACTCAGCAATGACTAATAAGGGTATTATCCACTCTAAATTTACAGCTACTGTGAATTTACTTGCTGATAAATTCAGTGTCAGCTTCACATCAGAAACAGTCACTGAAGTTTCACAAATTCCCAGAGTCCCATCCTCCCACGTCCTTCCCACAGTGTCTAAAACTAAAATGTCAACTCTATGTGCCTCAAAAATACACCTGGTTGCCTAATAAACAGTGCCAAACTTACCCCCTCTGAACCACTAATAAAGCTGCTAACTTAAGCATAGCCACAGGTTATGTTCCAGAGGTATGACAAAATACTATTATGCTTGTCAGTAAAGGGTATGCCACTTCAGACCTCAGGAAATACAGACAAATAAGTCTCTAGCACATGCCTAATATGCAAAGCCATGGAAGACATCCCTAATTTTATAAGCTCTGAAGTAACATATCTTATTGCTCTAGACCCATAACAATATGGTTTTGTCAAAGGGAGATTGTAGATTAAATTTACTAAGTATACACAAAGTCACTGAAGTTGTAGATGGCAGCTATGCAGTTCATGCAGAGCACCTAGATCTGTCCAAGGCCTTCGATACCATTCCCCAAGTTGGAATTGTAAAATAAACTTAAAGGCATAAATGTAAGCCCTTACATTGTGAGACAGATTAAGTACATGGGTTTTCTCAGCCAGTTTATGTAGCAGATGTCACTTCATAAGTATAAAGTGACTAGTGGCATTCACTGGGACCATCTCTGTTCAGCATCTGTTTCTCAGACATACAAAACATTAACCCAGCAATGTGGCTAACTAAATTGTCAGTGCAAGCTGGGCATTGTCATTAACTCCAATACAGTGCTATTACAGCAGGAACTAAACCATACAATTCAAAAGGTATATTAAAATCAGCTTAAATTAAGTGCAAAGTACAGCAATGACACATTAAGTTAATAAATCTTGACAGCAGCTTACACTATAGACATCCATTCCAGGTTAATAAAGTCATCAAAAATCTCAGTACCTTCATCTACAACTCCATATTTTTTGGCCACCACACAGGAAAAGTAGTCATTAAATCCTATGTAGTCCAACTATTGACTAAAGGTATAAGGTCCAAAAAATCATCATTCCTTTATACTCTGCCCTATTCAGACCAAGTGCAGAATGCAATACTCCTTTTAGTACACACCCATCCAAAAACATCATGCAACTAGAAATACCCCAGAGGTTCTTAACTTAAAAGATCACCAGAATAAAGTTTCTCCACTAGCAAGACAGGCTTGAAGATACTCCTGCACAGTGATTTATCTAAGTCATTCATGTTGTTTAGAACCCAACAGTTCTTGAGCTCTTACACCTCCACAAAACAAATGGATAAATGTATGCTTGAATGAAAGATTTGACTCACCATTAATAAACTACCTTCTCACAGTCTTTTCTACTTAACACTTCCCCAGGACTGATTGGTTTTACATCCAGCTTTCACACAAAGCTAACCCAGGTAACCCAAGCTGGGTAACTGGAAACTGGCCTGTCAGTAGCTTATAAACTCAGGGTTGCTAGGCTTTATGTTAAGAAAAACAATGACCAATAGGGACACACAGACCCCTCCCACTATTAGTAGGCCATTGGTGTAGGTCACAGCAGGTAAAATCCTCAACCCGCTTACCCAGGGAAATACCCATGCCTATTTTTGTGACATTAATTAGTGACCAAATCTTTCAGAGCCAAATTTTTACACCACTGGGTGGACAGCCCTGGCACAGTGCAGTCTGTGATCCATGTTATGCTATCCAGAGGATACTGCCCAATACGCCCCAGCTACAGTATGCTCTGCTGGCCACAACTCTATTCTTGGTGAGTTTTTGAGGTGGAACCCCCATCATATTTTTGGGAGGTGGGAGGAGCCCCACAGAAACACAGGTAGAATGTGCAAACTCTACACATGCATTGGCCAGAGGTCAGGATCCAATCTTGTACCTTATACATAAGAGGCAAAGACTTACCCATTATGGCAACTGTCATTTCCACCCAGCTCAAGAATAATCTTCATTACATACAGAGTAATACCCTCAATTTCTTCACGGTAAACCATGATAACTGGATCAGGGCTCATAAATACATACTAGCAAAATGATTATGGAACACAGCCCAACTCTGCCTTTTAGGCTCCATGAATAAATAGACACACGCACACATAAAAGTATGGCAGGATAACCCAAATGTTAAAATTTATTGTTACAGCAACTAATCCCAAAGAAAATCTTTTATGAAATGTATACTAAAATCATAAGACTGGGCTCTCCATTTACTGCAGGTCACATGCAAAACAATATACAGCTGCTTGTTCTATCGGTTAGGTGTAGTGCAATTTACAGCAGGGTATTGAAAAATGTCAAGTTTTAAGGCTTTAGTCAGTTTTCTTGGAAAATGACAAGTTTCAAATAAATTTAAATTTCCGAAATTATCAAGCGAAGAAATGGAAAGCTACATAATATGCTCTGTATTATAAAACAAAAATTAGGGTCAAAACAGCTGCCTTTGGATCAAAAATCTCCCATGATCCTTTAACTTGTACCAAAATGCCTCATACAAGGGTGCGTAAGAATCAAGACGCAACAAAATTCAACCTTTCTGCTTAAAGTGAAATGACAACCAGGAAAGATGTGGTATAGCAGCTACTCTGCTTCTTTTAAACACTACTCTGGTTTGCTGTGCAAGTGTGTGTGTGTGTGTGTGTGTGTGTGTGTGTGTGTGTGTGTGTGTGCGTGTGTGCATGTATGTTAGACAGTAGACTGTGACTGTGAAAAAGGTAGAGGCAAAGACTTGAATTCCAAAACACGCAGTTAAACTAGTCACATAATTCTTGTTACCAAAGTAGGAATCACTGAAGGGTTTGGGTTTTCAGTATATGACTAACGGTTCAATCCGCCAATCAGCATGGGAAAGAAGAAACTGTAACTCAGGAATACAAACAATACATTTCTTGTTCAAACAGGTTGCTGGTTTCCAAGCAACGGCTGTACTGTTGTACAAATAAACTGCTGAGCTGGCTTTGAAAAGGGGTGGGGAGAATTTGAAAATGGAAAGAAAAATGTTGATGTTTCAAAGCAGCTTGAATAAAATAAACAGTAAACTCTGATGAGTCTGAGAGCCAGCTGTGCTTATAAATAATTTAGGACTTTCCATCCCTGGGCAAAAACACAAAGTCTACCAAGAGTATGTGTACTCATGCACACATACCAACCCAGCCACCTAATGGTACTTTCCTGAAGCCAAGCACAGGTTTCTCTATATGCCTTGTTTTAACTTGGAAAAATGCATGTACATAATTTAGATGCTTAATTTAGATGATCGCAGAGAAGGAATATATGGAACTGCATTTATTCCCAGTTTTTCATACATGTAATATCCTTCAGCTTTTCATAAATGTAAACAGAGACTAGTGGCACAATGGCATGAAACTGCATCTGAGGTACAAAATGCACCTCAGGAAATCCTGAAACTGAATAACTGCCAGCATGTAACCTACTCTACCTTAGCATAAAAACTTAATACGCAACAGTAAATGGAATATTATAAAACAGCAACACTTTCTAGGGAAAAAAATATGTATTTCTCTGTACCTCACTACAAATCCAAATGTTAACAGAATCACACGATAAAACACACTTTGTTATAAAATGACACATTTGTCAAAATACAATGTACATAATAAACTGCTTCTGAAAACAGCTCTGCAAGTAGGCTAATTAGTTGGCTTTGTGAATTTATTTTTTTACCAGTGCTAAAGTATAAAAACAAATGATATACTCACCATAATGTTCCATCTGTGTTGTCCATTTTCATTCTTCCTTAACTAATGGGTTCGGATCCGATCCTCGGAACAGACTCTGCCATTGCACTAGCTCGTGGCCTCCAAAAACTCCTTCCCTACCCATAATGCACCAATATCCATCATCCCTCAGATTTTGTTTGCTGCTTGATAGGAAGACTATTATAATATGCCATATCTGGAGCTCAACACAAAGGACAGTCATGTCCTTGAAGCCTCTCGCTCCTGCAGGTCAGTCATTAAAAAGGATGGGGGTCGGTGGGTGGGGAGTTGAGGAAGAATGAAAATGGGCAACACAGACAGAACATTATTGTGAGTACACAACTTCTTTATCTGATGTTGTCAATTTTCATGGACTCTAAGGAAGGATATTCCTGAGTATGGTTGAGCCAAAGGCTGCTCTTCCCCTCGAGACCAGATCTACTTTGTAATAAGTGATAAAATATGAGGATTTTACCAAGTTGCAGCTGCATATACATCTTTCATAGAAGCTCTAGACTGGAACACAGTAGTTGTCATAGATCTGGTTAAATGAGCCAAGGTTTTGGTAAGGGGAGATTCAACTTGTTATAGACAAAATGCAATCTGTCAACCATCTAGCTAGAATTACCTTTGTAACTGATTTGCCCAATTTAGTATGTGCAAAGGAGATAAATAGTTGACATGTCTAATTTCTTTTGTTCTGTGTAGGTAGAAACAATGGTCTATGGACATCCAATAAGTGCAGTATATATTCCCCTTTATTTTCAAAATTTGCAAAGAATACTGGCAAGTTAATGGACTGGTTGATGTTGGATTCTGACACCACCTTAGGAAGAAGGAAGCACTGGTATGTAACGTGACCTTGTCTTTATGAAAAATCAAACATGGAGGCTTAGAAGATAAGGCCTGAAGTTCTGAAATTCTTCTAGCAGATGTAACTGCAACTCGAAAGATAGTTTTCCAGGTCAGGAATTTAAGATCACATTTAGCTGTCGGTTCAAAGGGAGAATTCATTAAGGCTTGCAGTACCAAATTTAAATCCCATGGTGGAGTGGGGTCTTTATAAGGGGGTCTTAGAAAGAGAGTGCCCCTCGAAAAGGGTTTGCACAGCTTAGAGGAAGCCAGTGAAGAATTTTGAAAACCAACATGAAAGTTCAAGATTGCTGCAAGGTGGACTTTTACAGTTGATGAACTAGCACCACCATTAAACAAACTCACCACAGATTCAAGAACTGATTGAACTGAAGCTAAGAAGGGGTCAATTTGATTTTGCTCTGCCCAACAAACGAACCTTTTACATTTACACCTGTACAGTTTCCTAGTAGAAGGTTTATGGGAGGATAAATGTGTGGAATGGACGGGGAAGAGAGCATTGGTTGCCTGACTATTAAAGGAATCGGAGAAATCATGCTGTTAGTTTGAGATTTGAGATATCCGGGCGAACCATGCTTATCAGATTGGACAGGTATGGAGTTGGATCCAAAATCCAATGTGGATACTGCAGATAAGACCAAAGGAAGGGAAACCAAATCTGTCGAGGCCAGTAAGGTGCAATGAGGATGAATTTGCTCTTTAACCAGGCTGCTTTCTGCAGGAATTTGGGAATTAGGGGAATCAGAGGGCGAGCATTCAGAAGACCGGGGGCCAATTCTGGTGTAGAACATCCCTTGGCGACCCACCAAGCTGCTGCACTTGTTGTTTAGGGGAGAGGCAAATAGATCACAGCAAGGCTGGTCCCACTGACTGAAAATCTGTCACTCTGTTGTTCAGAGACCACGCGTGAGGTAGTAAAGATGGACCTGCTTAGTTTGTCTGCTATCACGCTGGACTTTCCCGGAATATGCATTTCTATTAGAAAGCAGTTGGAAGATGCAGCCCATTGCCATACATAATGTTCTTGACAGGGGAGATCTGGTTCCCCCTTGTTTACTGATGTACCAAATTTCTAGCATGTTGTCTGTCTGGATTCCAATTCTACTGAGAGGGAGGGAGTCTTGGGAATGCATGCAATGCCAAAGGCACCGCTCTCATCTCCAGAATATTGATGTGCAAGTTGGTCTCTTCTGGGATCCAAGTGCCATGCCCTGGACTGTTTTTCCCAAGAAATGTAAACCCCACTGAATCTGGGAAGTGTCTGTGGTCGCTATAGCCTTGGGCGGAAGAAGGATGAAAGGATGGCCTTGTAATACCTGTTGCGAATGCATCCACCAGCAAAGATATCTTTTGCATACTTAAGTTATTCTTATTTTTGCTGACCTGGGTTGAGAAAGCATTGACCACTATATTGCTAACATCCACTGTAGAACCCTCAAGTGGAATCTCACTAAAAATTATTGCTGCTGACATTGACCCAAGGCTTGCAGAATCAATCAGGCTGAAATTCTGGTACTGCAAACTACTTTCCTGACCTGCATCTTTATCGTTTCTACTCTTGAAAGAAGAAGAGAAGCTACTATAAATACCATGTTAAGAAATCAAAAAGAAAATGACAAGGACAGTGCAGTAGTGCAGTACTAAAAAGTACTTTTAATACTATACTTATTAACGCTTTTGTAAAGTATGATGCCCCTAATTCATCAGACAAGTAAAAAGCAATAGAAGAAAGCATTATATAATCAGTCACATGATTTAGTCAGCTGACTTCCCATAAAATTCAAAATGAACGCCAGTTTGAAAATAATGTAAATTTCAAAAACACTTGAATTTCAAAATACTTTTAAGCAGTGGGAATGTTACTTAAAACAAAAAATGACAAAATAAAGCACAATCAATCAATCTTCACCTACAAAATCTGTAGCACCCAACAGGGTAGTGGACAGAAAATTAAACGGAGTGGAGAATTAAAATGTGAATGCACTTTCCAGTGGGGCTGTTTTTGAAAGGACTGTACACGGAGTGAAGAATTCCAATGTGGTTTTTGTCCCTGATGTGAATCCACCTATTTCCAGCTACAGGAACGTTTTGGTGAGTGGCCCAAATTTAAGAGAGTGGCTCCAACCCTTGCAAGAATTGAATCCTTTATCTAATGTATCCAATGCCACTAGCATTGCTTCTGCTACTGCCAACAACATAACAATGAATTTAAAACTGTTGGACACAGTCTTTCAAACCGAAGAAACTCCAGTCAGAAATCATTTATTTTAAGGAATGTTTACGATGTAATATTGTGCCAAACGGATTGAGAACCTGGCGGTACCCCACAGGTCACGTCCCTGATTCCCCATTTCACTGTAAATTAGTGGACTTGTTTAATAGGAAAGGTCGTGAATTGCTGCAGATATTAACGCATCAATACCAATTACAAGTGGAAGAGTCAGTCAAAGAAATCGATTCCCTTGATAATCTTTTTAAAAATGACCTTGACTTTAAGATACAAGTTTGACTATTCATGCATTTTTACCAGCATTGACATGCATATTAATAAATTCAGGGCCAGTAAACTGAAAAAAATACACTGTGAACAGCAGGACTATTCCAGAGGTGTGGCCTACCCAAACCTCCAATTTTACAACAATAGAGTGAAGGTAACCAACCTATCAGGCAAGGAGAGGGTGGATCTGATGTAGAGGATTCCCTAGGTAATGACATGGATGGTGATATCAACCTGACTCCTCCCACTGATAAGGCAACACGTATTGGAAATGGCGGAAGGGGGACCTCAAAGTGAAAGGATACAGAATCAAAATAACAATGTAAACGTTAGTCGGAATAACCCGTCCTCTAACACCAACCTCCCCTCCAAATTTTCACCATGAACGGAATCGGGGACAGCTGAATCAGCGAGCAAACAAGAACAAGAGGAGGAACAGAAGGAATCGTGGGCAACCATGGAGATAATTTCTGAAAATCCATCCTGTTTGGGTGAGACTCAATAGATTGTCCATTATACATAATAGTATTGGAGATTACTGTATCTTTGAGATTAGAACAGCAGGAATCACTGAGGCAACTAAAGGTAGATGCCTTCAGACAACAAGGCATGAATGAGGCTAGTTCCATTGCTTGTATTTTAAAATTGAAGAGCTTGATGAGATAATGTCTAAAATACAAGCTAGGTCCCCTGTTTTATTTCCCTCCTAGAGAACATCATCATCTACAAATCATACATAACATGTAAATAATGCAGATATAAATTTCCCACAGGGCTGGAATGATTGTCCTATATTTTTGTCATATTTTGTTTTAAGTAACATTCCCGCTGCTTGGAAGTATTTTGAAATTCAAGTGTTTTTGAAATACACATTATTTTCAAATTGACGTTCATTCTGAATTTTATGGGAAGTCAGCTGACTAAATCGTGACTGATTATATAATGCTTTGTTCTATTGCTTTTTACTTATCGGATGAAATATGGGTATCATACTCTACAAAAGCGCTAACAAGTATAGTATTAAAAGTTCTTTTTAGTACGTGCATTGTCCTTGTCATTTTCTTTTTGATTTCTTAAGTATTTTAGTTTGTTTTTTCTTTTTACCAATAAACACCATGTTAAACACAGCCCTATGAACTCTAATGTTTGGGTCAGGTGTAAGTGACACTAGTCTTAATTTCTGGCTATTCCAAGATGTAAACAAGTCTGTAGAACCTGACTGCGTGCGTCTATCAATCTTTGCCTGGTCGGGGCAGTAATGAGCCAGTCGTCTAGATATGGAAACACTCTGATCCATGCAATCTCAAGTGAGTTGCTATAACTGCCATACATTCGGTGAGCACTCTGGGGGCTGTGATGAGGCCAAAGGGCAGTATACATTTGGTGAGCACTCTGGGGGCTGTGGTGAGGCCAAAGGGCAGGGCTCTCAACTGACAGTGACCGGCTCCAGCCAGAAGCGAAAATACCTTCTGGATTGTCTGTTCATCTTTATGTGATAGTATGCATCTTGAAGATCTATACAGTATAGCCAGTTGTTCTTGCAAAGAAATGGTAGAATGGACTGAACCGTGACCATCCAAAACTTTGTGCATCGAACTGACTTGTTCAATACACAAGAGATCCAAAACTGGTCTCCAGTCCCATGTTTTCTTTGGCTCTAAAAATAATCTTAGGTAAGTCCTGGATAATATTTGGCCTAGTAGGACCTCTTGGACGACTCTTTCTTAATACCTTTAGGATTTCTAGTGCTGCTGCTTTCCTGTGACTGGGTGGAACATCAGGAAATTTTCCTAACAATGGAGCAGGTAAGGAAAAGCGAATTATATAACCTCTGGAAATAATTCTCTGCACCCAATTGTCTTTTTTTATGTCTAGCCAGGCTCTCTGGTGCAGGGATAAGTGACCCCCGGCTTACTCCAGAGGTGGGCAATAATGCCTCCTTTCAGGAGTTCTGAAAGGGTCTGTTGGAAAAGGAATCTCTAGATCCCTGGTTTTGTAGGTGTCCTCTGCCATGGGGGCATCACCTTCCATTATAGCTCCCCCCTCTGCCTCTGTGGGAATTATCTCAACGTGTGTCCTGGAAAGGACCCTGGGACTTTCTGAACCACATTTTACGACCTCCCCATTGATTCCTGGAAAAGGTCCTTTGAGGGGTCAAAAATGCAAGCCCACTGCAGAGAGTTTTTTCCCCATCTTTCTCACAGCTGGAGAGCATGTCCTTCACTGTGGGGCCAAACAAAAACGTGCCATCAAAAGGAACATTGACAAATAAGGACTTGAAGGGCTCCGTAAAATCATACAGGTGCATCCAGACATGCCTTCTGATGGAAATACCTGAACCCACGGCCCTTGAGGCACCTCCTGCAGTGTGCAAGATAAGCCTCATGAATGAATTAGATATAGCTTGTAGGATAGCTAACTGAGAAGCTATCGAAGATTGAGCCTCTGCAGTTTTGGTTCCAGAAAGAGATTTCTATAGCTCTTTAATCAAATCTCTCTGAAGTTTCGTAAAATGTGCCAAACAGTTCAGCGGTCTGAGTGCAAAAGTCACTGAAGTATACACACTATTCCCAAATCTGTCAATCACCCTAGATTTTCTGTTAGGAGAACGGACAATGAAACCCTGTTCCACAAGTTCCTTTTTTGTAGTTGCTGCCACGGCCATGGCATCTACTGGCACCCCTTTATCCCAGAATTCTCTTCCTACTAGTCAAGCCAGAATCCTGTCTGGTCTCTTGGGGACTGGCTCAACCAAATCAGGTTCCTTCCATGCCTGTCTAGAGACCAGATCAGTGAGCTCATTGGTGGACGGAATAACCCAGGAAGAAGATGGGCCAACTCCAAAGGCCTCCAGAAATACTGATTCCTCCAGAGAACTGTCTTGGGAAGACCAGCCACCCTTCTGCTTAAGGATCTCAAGAATGTCTCCAAATTAGACATCGGGTGGTGATTTTGGGGACCCCTCTCCTTCACTAAAATCATTATTTTCAGTGACCGACTCTTGAGAAGAGTCCAAGTGCCTCTATTTTCACTTTCTCTTCCTAGGGATTTCCTCAGTGGGGTGGTCTGGTGAAGTATCAGAGGACATTAGGATACCCTGCTGGGTAGTCAGGAAGCTTTGGATTGGCTGTGCCTGTGGGGTAGAATGCTGAGGTTCACGGTGCAAAGTCATTTGAAAAGGGGAGGGTGGATCCGAGGGGGTAGGACCCATTTGTCTAGCCAGAGCAAAGAGCACTCTCTTCACAACCTCAACGGCAGATCACTCCGGAAAGAAGGAAGACAATGGAGTCGAGAAAGCAAGTTTCTGGCTCATCACCTCCCTCCGCTCCAAGAACAACCCACCAGAGGCAGAAGTCAGAGCCAAGCGGTCTAGTTCCAAGGCTCCAAGAGGAAGAGACTGCTATGAAACCCTTGGAATCGACTCTAACCTCCCAGATCTGACAGGGATGCTTTGGCTCAGAGAGTCATCTGGCTCTAAGGATGTCAGAGCTGGTGCACTCAGAGCAGTATTCGGATCCAAAGAAAGTGCTTTCTTCGCATCCGAACCAGACAGATCTAAGACACTTAGATCCAAGGGAAGGGCTCAAACAACAGGAAGGAGCTGTAATGGGTGGAGTACTAGATGATCGGACTTCCTGACCCTAAGGGGTAAGGAGCCATAACTCCCATCTTAATTTGCACTGTGAAAGATTTCCTCATCATCCTCTCCACATCTGCGTCTGTGAGACTCCTGGAGGAACGACAAGATATTAGGGATGGAGATTTGCAGCTCTACTCTAAAAAGGGAGAAAGCACTCTGGATGGGACTGTATCCAGATGAGGAGAATAAGTTGTCCTCCTTAAGGGTTTTGGATTGGAGGGTGTAGGACCCAGTACAGGCTTGATTACATCCTAAGAGGGTCAGGACCATAAGTAATTTTGGATCTGATTTCTCTTTTTTTTTTTTTAGGTTCCAAAGAGGAAGAGGCTGAAGACTCAGATGGTTTAGACCTTTTTTTATAGGGTCTCTAGTTTTGTGTTCGAGGGATTGAGCCCCAGTAATGGCTTTGGAGAAGGAAGTTGGCAGCAAGCCTTTCAAAATCAATTTATTTTTCTTGTCAGCCAGTGCTTGGGGGTTAAACCCACAACAGATGCTACAATCCTGTTGTAAATGATCTGGGCCTAAGCAATACACAGATTATGGGCATCAGAATAAGACAAGTTGTGCCCACACTTACCACACTTTTTAAATCTTGAAGGGCCTTTTTTTGGACTTCCTGAAAATAGAAAACTTACAGTAACAACAAAATTTTTTTTTTGTTAACTAGAAAGAAGAGAAAAAGTTAAATGCCAACAATGGTAATTGAAGAAATATAATTAACTTGTAAAGAGGGCGAAAAAGGTACCGACTATGGTAAGAAAAAGGTATACACCAAGTGTAAAAGAAGTAGGAAAGGAGGCTAGACCTACCAAAAAGGAAAAAAAGTACACTCAAAGGTGTATTAAGGAAAAGAATATCAGCAGTAATGACTTAAAAACAAAATTAAAGCTTAAGTAGCTTTAAGTACAAAATATGCAAAAAAGACATCTCCCACTCTACACTCGAGAGCTAAAGGCGACCACGTCTAGATGCAAAAGCCACAAACAATATCTGAGGGATGTTAGGGATTGGTGCATTATGAGTAGGGAAGGAACTCAACAGTTTTTGGAGGCCACAAGCTACTGTAACAAATGAGTCGGTTCTAAGGATCAGATCCAAACAACTTAGTTAAGAAATGAATGAAAATTGACAACATCAGACTTACCACAACAAAAAGAACTGTTTAGCTTTGCATAAACATTACCATCACTGAATCTGATAGTTAAAAAAAAGGTTTAATATCTCTTTCCGATCAAAAGCATCCCAAACACTATACCCTCCAAGTTATGCATAAGCAAAGCCATGTATGCCTGATAAGTTTGCTGTGCATCTCAGATGGATGGCTGCATGTTCAAGTCAAAGTCAACTAAACCTTTTTTGTTTGTTTTTATTTTTTTTAGTTCATTGCCCTCATTACTAACATGTTACTGCTTATGTAGTCACTTTCCCTGTCTGATGAGGAAACAGTTTAAGGAAAAGCAGCTTGAATACTTCTGAAAACTTGTGACATGATCAATTAAATCTAAAGAGGTCTTACTTCACTCCAGTGTGACTTGTACAGCTATTCCTCTCAACAGCTGAACAAGTTTTGGTCTATGTGATAGGCCTTCATGGAGACACTAACAATACTCCAACTGTCTGCACTGGATGTTAACTGAGTCTGTAGCCAGTTTCAGTGAAGTAGAGGGATATTAGCCTTCAATGCACGTATGCATTAGTGTGCACTGGAATGGGTGATGTGGATTTCATATCCCCCCAGTCCCCTGGGCAGAGTCAAGCCATCAAAAACGTCCTTATTCCTGGGATGTCAGCAAGGGCATAAGCATCCTCATAGCTACCTAGATGACAGCCCCTTCTCCCTGATCCCAGATGAAATTACTCAGTAAACAAATGAGCAGATTATGTCCAGTGTGTGTGTGTGTGTGTGTGTATGTGGGGGGGGGGGGCATGAGGTAAAAAACAAAACAAAAAAACCCCACAAAAATTGTTTACATGCTTTATGGGCTCCCTGTGTTGGTAAATGGCAAACATAAAGGCAAATATGTTCAAATGTCACATTTAACATTTTAGATACACACATTCAAATGCTATCATTTTTAGCAGATTTTTTTAAAAGGATTTATCAGTGAAAGGGAGTTAATGTGGGCTTTGCGCCTTTCAAAAAAAAAATGTGCGTCTTTTTTGTGTAGTATTGACTCAAAAGCTTTTGAGTGGATTACATTTCCAAAGGTTTCCCAGAACTGACATTTACATGCACTGTTTTATTTCCATAGTTCGCAGGTTTGGTGAACAAGTTCCAAGCCTACTAACTGATGTGAAGCTCGACATCCCATTGATAGCAGGCATTTAGGAGTACCCCACTTTTTTCCTGAAAAAATGTCCTTTCTAAACATAACACACAAAATATACGGGGAATTCAGAAAAAAAGCATACTGCATTAGATGAAACGGTTTGATGAGTGTTAACGAGCAGAAAGGATGCAATTTAGACAGTGCAACTGCACTGGCTGGAAAAAATAGCACACAGCATGCAAATGATCACATAACAAGCAAATGAGTTTCAACATGCTAATGAGAGGAACTGCACATGCAACTGACAAAAATCCAACATTGGAAGTATGCCCCAGAAATGTATAAAATTTACACCATCAGCCATGGCAATCAGCTCTTCTAAAAACCATAATTTCTCACTGAGCAGTTGTATCGCTCACACTAAGATGCTTGGAGTAACATCTGCTTTAACAGATCAGCTTGTGTTACCAGATGTGTAAAAATAAATATAATATAAAATACCGGACTAACACGGCTAGGCACAGACACAATTTATTAACACGTAAAAAATAATAAATCAAAGTTAAAAGTAAGCTCTTTTACGATTACAAAATCGCTTTATCAGACTAGTTGCTAGCTAAAAAAAACATCTAATTTAAAATAGAAATCAATCAGCCAGCTGTTAGGGATTAATCAAACCAACAGTAAAAGGTATATTCACAAGAAATATACTAATATGAAAATCTAAAATCCTAAAGAATAAATACTTAAAAATACAATAAAAACATTTGTAGACAATAGCTTAGTGTTTAAGTGGACATGCTTTCAAAAACGGTTTAAAGCTAGATACCCCATTTAATCCAGGTGGTTTATCTGCATTAAAGAGTAAGATCCATTTCTATTCTGCTGTCTCTGTTTGATTCACTAAGTCACCATCTCTACTCCCCAGATCCAATATCTGTAGTACAAAAAACTTAAATATGTGTTCTGACCCATGTTGAATAATATGGTGTGCTAGGGAGTTGGTGTCTCTCTCATGTTTAATGACCTTATAGTGCTCAAGAATTCTATCTTTTAGAGGTCTGTTAATCTTGCCTATGTAAAAGGCACGACAGACTTGACAACTACTAAAATAAACAATGTTGGTAGTTTTATGGTCAGCATAAAAATTGAGCTCAATTTTGAAGTTGGCATATGGATGTGTGTATACTGAACCTGTAAATATATACGTACAGGCTGAACATGACCTGCAAGTAAAAGTACCCAACCTACTAGATGGTGCTCCCTTATTACGGTACTGTGACCTATAACACAGATGTTTCTTCACGGACTTATAGTTCTTAAACGTAAAGTGTGGTATTGTATCTATAGCTACCTTCAATTCTTCTACAGTATGTAATATAGTCCAGTTATTTTTTATATCACAATATTTACTAATGTCACTGGAATATGGTAGGGAGACTGTTAGCAGACGTTTTGAAAGCCATATTCACAATGTTACAATACTGCCACCTTTTGTACCACAGAAGAGTTCATCAGTAGCTGACATACCATTACCTCCACATAGAGACAGTTGATTGCTACCATGGGAACACAGGCATCATATGGGAGATAGTAGATATGTGCTGCCCTCACATAAGATCAAGGTGGAATTAATGGACTGCCTATCTCAGGGTCATGAAGGTTTATGTACAGCTAGCCATCCTTGTTATGGAGACCTTATAGCACTCAACTAGGGATACACAGAGTTTCTCTGGCCTCAGCCTTATGAATCCCACATCAGTTTCTAGATGTGATGCAGGGTATTACATACAATATGTATGCGCCATCCAGGCAGTTTCAATGATTCCCACATCTGCCACACATATGGCTTACCCTAGCGCTTTGTGCAGGGGGATTTTAATCCATCTAATAGTAGGTGCATATGCTGCCAGCCCTTGAGGCCACAAAGGTCCAAGTCTCATGCACACAGATAGCAGACCATTCTTAAAGGTGTTTTCTGTTGTGCATTGCAGGTAATGCCTTGGAGCCATAACTGATGACCCACCATCCATAACCCTCAGACTATCTCAAACAGAAAACACTGCCAAACATGTGCTTCGGGCACTTTAATCCCACTTCTGCTTGGATACATTTGGTGCTGTACTGCAGTATATGTAGGAGAACTACAGGAAGATATGTGTGATCTATACCAAACTACATAACATGGTGCTATGGAAACTGTTTTTGCAATGAGAGGCCATGGCACTTGCTGAAATATCTGTGCCAGGACTGGAGGAGGGACTGGTGTGGAATCAGTACAAAACAAGGATACAGTGAGCTTTCATGCAGGGAATAGTTGGGTGCACTACAATCATGACAATGGCAAAGATGCAGTATCTAGTCCACAACTATGGTCTGTGGCAAGATAAATACACAACAAAAAACTGATGAATGCATTTATACACCCAAGCTATGCAATACAGTGCACTTACTGACCATACTGCGCATCAGAAATCATTCAACACCGCGTTAGCCAGAGGAGATGGACGGAGCACAGTCATCATCATTTCAACAGGTGTATGTGTGTGTGTGTGTGTGTGTGTGTGTGTGTGAGGGGGTAGTTTCACAGGACAGCAATGCTAACATAGATAGAAGACTCACAGTAACACCTGCAGTAAGCACTCCTACAGTTAGGGATTTGTGAGGTGTCTGGGATCATGTCCTCTGGTGGCTGGGTGCAGTGTTAGCTAAGTATAACCCTGCAGTGTCACTTCTAGAGGTGTCTAGTCCGGGGGACAGCACAGCTTATCAGCTGTGCAGGCAGGAATGCCACCATAGCTCCTGTTGTGGGATTCTGGCTTATGGGTGGGATTCACTACACTGTGGTCAGCTACTGCTAAGTATTAGTCATGTTACAGCCACAGGTATGTAGGATGGTGTTAAACTACGGGACCATGAGTGGGATGTTCAGTGGAGTGTTCCCACACTGGAGCAAGACACACATAGGCCACATTCATGTGAGTACATCCACAACCAGGGATGGAGGCAGCTATGAGTACTGGGGCTGTCTCAGGAATGGCATGTGCCTTCTGTGTTAATAAGCTGTACACACCTGCAGCGCATAACCTTCTTCTATGTGCATGGCATGCCTAATCTTAGAAAGGCCATGTCATGCTATCTGACTCATACCATTTACCAACAAAGCAGTCATATTATGTTTGTTTTGAAAAATGCCATAAATCTTTAACAGAAAGATCAACATGCAAGTTATCTTCAGATACATCAACAATCACTTATCAAAAATTCATCAAATATTCCTCCCGTCCTTCCTTAGTCTGTGCTATTATATCATACAACACTTTTATTCTTAGCTCTTTCTTTTATAGCATACTCAATAAATGAGAAAGTAATTACATACTTGTCAATTTATAACAATGACCTCTTACCACCTTAACTGCCCTAATAAATTGATACACTTTATTATAAATAATTTTATTATCTTATATCCATCCCACTCATCTACTCCCTAAAAAACTAATCATGTTGAAGATCTTCCAGGTTCTGAAATATGTTATAATCTCCTTTCCTTCTTTGAAGCACCATTTATTGCAATACTAACTTTAAGCAGGTTTGTCCCTTCAATGTCCTCGTAACCCTCTATCGACATCCAGGCATACTTGCAGGACATATTGCCCAAACTCCTAGATATACTACTTCCTAAATAACTTGAAAGCATCTTCGGTTCCAATATGTATATAATTATTTTTGTGGCATTATTTTCCATTCACATTTTAACACATTAGGGAAGAAATCAAATACACCTCACTGACCTTGCACATTTCACACAAAGCAAGAGACCCATCATTCATACTACATTCTACCATTCTGTACTACCATTGCATCATGCCCCTTCCACCACCAACTGTTACACCTGGTCTGCCTAAAACAACCCCAACAGGTGAGGAAAGGCATTACCTATTCACTTGGAATAGCATAATCACTGTCAACATAAAAGGATTATTCATTCGATGGCCAGGATACACAAATAACTTGCATACTATATAAAACCTACCAACTGGCTTTCTATCCTGATTCACAGCTCCCTTATCTATACATTTGCCTAATTCTGAACTCCTGAGCAAGAAGAGTTTTCAGAGTTGCATGTAAATGTGGTAGTATATGGGTGGGACTTATGCTAATGAGGCCATTTTAACATCCCAGTATACTGGTGTGGGAGAAAAATGCACACCATGGCAATCCACATATATCTTATGCAATATCCATACAAAGCAATGAGGAAAATATACAGGTGGGCATGACTTAGCCGCTTCACCTATGAATTTTAATGGGGTAGAAACTGCATAAGTTGAAGTCACAGCACTTAGACTACCAGTTCAGGTTAAGGAGTGCAGTGTGTGTGTGTGTGTGAGTGTGTGTGTGTGTGTGTGTGTGTGTGTGTGTGTGTGTATGTGAGTGACAGAGAGAAAGAGTTTATGCAAGTGTATGCCTGAGTGCACACATGAATGTGCGTGAGTAGCATCTGTAAGTGTATATGCAATGAATGTTTACTGCCTGACATAACCAGTGGTTAGTATGGATGGGGAACTGTGGATGCAGACTGTACTGCCACTTGATTTGTGGATGTCTTTGTGCATGTCTGTGTCACTATATCTTTGTGTGCATTTTGTGAGCATGTGTGTCTGAGTGTCTATACAGTTATGTGTGACTGAGTGGTCTCCATCAGGTGGGACTACAAAAGTTCTGCTTTTCTTGGCCTTCCCTGTCCAACAGTCACTGGGGTAAGTAAAGAATGCAAACTGCATCTAGGAATGCACCATTGTACACTCATGTCACTTTTTTCCTGATAACATGGATCTACATATATATCTGTATGGTCTCTTCTAGGTACCAACACTGCTTACTGGTGCAGGAAGGAAAAGTGCAATGCCAAGCAGCTGAACGATTTATACTATAAGTTTTATAAAGTCCAGCAACATGCAATTTGTGCATGTTTATAAACTGCATTCATTTTCAGAAGCACTAATTGCTTTATTAATGCAGAATGATTCAAATTTCTGTGAACCATGACTATGAATCCGAGCATATACTGTCTTACAATTTCAACTTGACATTGTGGCACAAATGCAAATGGCTTCAATAGAAAAACACAACTACAGCTGTACTCCTCTCCTCTCAAATCACCACTCCACGATTCTCATATCACTCTCATAATTCTCTCCTCATTTCTCTCTAAAGGCCAATGATCATACCTATCAAGTATCTACTTTGTCTCTTAATAAATTATCTGAGCAATATACATTGGGAAATTAAATTTCATATTATGCAAATTCTTTTTGATTTCCCTTATCTTCCCCACACAATACTATCACCATAAAAATGCATCCATTTTACCTTCACGGCAGCATCCTTAATTTGGCCAAGATTACCTCTCCCCATTAAAGGTATATTACTGCATCCCTGCTTATTTTGTTTAGAAGTTAAATATCTCCATATAAAGCATTCACTATTATCCATGACACTACAGTAGCAGTTTATGTTATTATAAGCAATCTCCAAGAGGATGACTCTAAAGCTTCATGCTTATCGAATGATTTATAAACATCAGTGTGCATACCAAGAATATATATTCCACGTTCTGAAGGAGGCATAGGCCTCCTTGAAACTGATTGCATGTACAGATCTGCAGTCATAGGACTGTATTCATATCTGGTGATTTGTCAAGAACCAAATATAGTGAAAGTTCTAAAGCATAAGGAAAATGAGTCTAAGATGACTTCCCTGGTTAGTTTAGCAGAAGCATATTGGAGTCAAGCTGGAATGGAAATCAAACCAGAAGTAGACAAAAATTAGGCAGCAACTGAATGTGTCAAAAAACAAAAGAATATAAGGTGAAGAAACAGAGGAGAAGCCACAAAATGTGGAAAAGACAAATATAGTTGTAAGTACAGAAAACTCCTAGAACAACCTCATTTTGATCAGGATCTTACACAGGAATGGTCAAGGCCAGGTGAATTTAAACCAAAAGACAAAAGGTTAACACTGGTGGCCCAGGATAGTACACCACGTACACGTTGGTTTACAAAGTCCATTGAACATGCTGGAAAAACAAATAAATGCAGGTTTTGTAAAACAGAACTGGAAACAGTCGGACATCTTGTTGCTGGGTGTGATACACTAATGGCAGAGGACCTGTTATTTGAAAAGCATAATAATGTGGCAAGACTGTTGTACTGGGGATTGGGCAAACATTATAATAATGTAGTAGTTTAGAAGCATTGGAAACATGAGCTGCAATACATAGAAAATGATGAAGTTTATATCACGTGTGATCACCCATTACCAACAGTTCAAAAAATAGATGCAAGAAAACCAGATACAGTAAGTAGTCCATGAAAAAAAGTCAAATGTAGCTTTGATCATTGAAACTGCTACACCCAGTGATTATAGTGTCTTGCATACAAGGAAACTCAAAGTCATAAAATACCAGGATTGCAGGCAGAAACAAAGGCAATGTGGAAGGATACCCAGACAGTTACAACTGTAGTAGGAGCAGCAGGTCTCAAAAATAATTTACGGTCATTTTTAGATATATTACCAATACATGTAACTCTGTATGAACTGCAGGAGGATTCAGTTCTGGGCACATTGCTGGTGCTGTGATGAGCACTTTTAACAAACATCAAAGATTGAAACAATACTAATTTCAAGAGCTTTAATCATACTTTGACTTAGGAATAAGGTCCACTCCTGTCATGGTATTAGGAAACTCAAAAGACTTGGAGAAATTAAACCAATGGTGCAAACATTTTATAAGACTAATGTAATAAAGTTTCATCCTACTTTGTAGCATTAATCATATCATTATTCGTATCTCAGGGTTGGTTCTCACACTTGATACATACTTGAGTTGTAGTGTACAGGTTTCATACAGCAAACAATAAAACACTAAAATAATGAATTCACAAAGTTATAAATAAACACAATTGTAGAAGTCATAATATAGTAGAACTGAACAGCTGTGATCATAAAATGCAACATTTTACGTGATACAGCTTTAATGTTAGTATTATTTCAGTCATACTCAAATGCCAACAGGCAATGTCCCAACTTAAACAATTCAGGAATGATCCCTTGCAGACCCTGGCTGTGCATATCGATCAAGTACATAATTTCTTATTACAGAAAAATTAGCTGTCGTACTTCGTCATCTCAGTAATTAGCCACTTTATAGGGGGCTACTTTCAAAATAATGCATTAATTGTTTAAATTGTTCTATCTTCAGTTCTATTAATTACAATAATCAGACCAGTACTTAATTACTACATCCCTTCAGTTTAACATAATTGAATAGATCTCCTCTCTTACATTAGACAAAATGTTGTTATAACATACTTCTGTGAGTAAAGAGATACATAATCAGTCAGCTAGGCTCTCTCATGTCATCTTTGTCCAAGTGGCTTTTCCAAAATTTTCTTAGTCTTCCTTCCAACTCCTTCTGATCCCCCACTGTTTCTCCTCCACCTCACTGGAGCTGAAAGAATCCCCAAGCTTCACATTTCTACTTCAGTCTCTATATCACAGGTTCATAGGCATTTACTTGGCTAATGACTACAAGGGCCTTTTTAAGCCTAGCCATGCATCCCAAAACTCTGACAAGTTCTGATACCCTTGATAAGTGTAAACATGGGCCTGGGAGATGAACCATTTACAGGTTACCAGTTTGCATTAGATACACAGGTGCCAAACCAGGGATGGAGTTCCGGTTTCCCATCCAATTGTCCAAGTTGCACTTGAACTGGGTTAGGGAGGAACTCTGCTTCACATGGATAGGGAACCTGTTCCATAGACTGGGTAGTCTCTGGTATACATACCCATCTCTCCAGCAGGTCCTATTTATATCACAGGCAAGGTTCAAGTCTTTAGAATGGGTAATTCTGGTACTGTTTGTTTTGTGGCTATGCAGGAGGTCCATCAGAGTAGGGTCTGACAATGCCCTGTATGCCAGGCATAGATCTCCCCTCAAAAGCCTGTAGGAAACAGAATACAGGGATAGGGCCTTCAGGCAGTCTGCACAGGACATTTTACTTATGCCCTGTATTCTTTTAGTGAGAAACCTCTGTGGATGTTCCAGTTGTTGGATATGCCTAGTTAGGTACATACCAAAGGGTGCATTGTACTCAATGATAGGCCTGATGAATGCCTAATACAGTAGAACAATGACTTCCTTGGACTACGATGCTATACCTTTGTTTATAAGTTTGGCAACATAGAATGATTTCCTCACCACTGTAGACATGTGATGATCAAAGGCTAGATTACTATCTGTGTTTGTCCCTAAGTCCCCGACTACTGGGTAAACTCTAAGGGGTGTGTTGTCAATATGACAGTTAACAGGGATGGATGACTTCCCAAAGGATACTATTATGCATTTCTTGGCATTTAGTTTTAGTTCATGCCTCCGACACCAGTTATTTGTCTGTGTCAGCGTGAGATTCAATGACTGCTCCTAATTTGCAATCATCTGCAAATTTAGTCAGCCAGAGACCACTGACATTGGCTTGACTTCTGAGAAGTAAATGCCAAAAAGTAGGGTCCAAGGACTGATCCCCGAGAAACTCCACTTGTGACTGGCTTCTTTATAGAGGTGGACTCCCCAAGTCTAACTTCCTGGGTCCTGTTTGTGAGAGCCAGTTGACTATCCACTGGGTGACGTATGGATTTGTACCTAACGTCCTGATTTTGTCAACAATGCCCAAGTGGAGTATTGTGTCAAATGCCTTGGCCAGGTCAAGGTAGTCAGTGTGAACAATTTTGCCCTCATCCATTGCTTTGGTGACCTTCTCAAAGAAGTCCACCAGGTTGAGTAGGCATGATATGCCCTTGATGAAACCAAACTGGGTCAGGTCCGGTGTCTGGAGGATTACTATATCTCTATTGCTCATCTTCATGATGATTCTTTCCATGGCTTTACATATCAGACTAGTGAGACTTGTGGGTCTGTAAATGGCCCACCTTTGTGCAGAAGGAGGACTGTTGCCTTTCGCCATTCATGAGGCACAAAGCCTCTTTGGAGGCTACAGTTAAACAGTAATTCCAGAGGCCCTGATAAGGTCATGTTTCATGCTATTTAGAAGGCATTCTGGGACATTGTCTGAGCCCAGTGATGCAGTGTTCTTGGTCTTAGAGACAGCATTAAGGACCTGTTCCCTAGTGACAGTGGGGGTAGTTATATTTGATATTTCTTAAGGGAAGGTTAAGTGGGAGAGAGGTGTAAAGTTGGACCTAAATTTATCAGCCAGGAGGTTTGCTATATCTTCCGGCTCAGTACAGGTGTCTCCATTTACAATGAGCTCTGTACACAACTGTGTATTGCCTTTGAGGTTACGGACATAGCTAAAGAATGCTTTGTGGTTGTCCTTGGCCTGGGAGGCCAAATTTACCTCAAATTTGCCCACCGAGTTGTTTGTTTAGTTTGATGAAAGTGCATTTATCCTTCTGGGTGCTGCACCTCCTAATTTTTCCCAATATTTTCTTCCTCCTGTTATACATCCAATTGATTTTGTGATTCCACCAGGGTGGCTTGTTTTTTGAGTTAGTTCTGTACTTCTTCCTAGCAGGTATGGCTACCTCTATGCAGCTATTAACATGCTTGTACAGGGTTTCTGTGAACAGTTCTGCGTAGGCAGAAGTGTTCTCAGGTTGTATAGGGCTTGAACTTTTGCCAGGTTCTCACCTAATAGGAGGTTAGCCTTAGAATAGTTCTTGAATATTCCTGGTTGAGCTGGGGGTCCAGGTTTTATTTTTACTTCAAATTAGATTATTTTGTGGTCAGACCTTACCAGGGAAGGCATTACAGTAGGGGGTGGTGCAGCACATTCCCATATTTGTGAGGATCAGATACAGTATGGTTGCATCCCTGGTTGGTGTATTGACTATCTGGGTCCAGGGAGTTTGTGTTTACAAAATCCAGGAATCTCTGTGCATGTATGTTTTATGTCGTACCGGATTCCCAGTTAATAGTTGGGTAATTAAAGTCATGCATGAATATGGTATTGGGTTTCTAATAAGTTTAAGTACATGGTATGGGTTTCCTAGGTTACAGAGGGGGACCTATAGCTTGCAGAGAAGTGGCAATGGATTTTATCAATTGTAATTTGAACATGTGCATTGTCCTGTTTGACCAGCCTTGAAGTATATTTATTTGTGATGTAAATAGAGACACCTCCATCTTTAGTCCCTGCCTGTGAAGTAGCTGGTCTAAATGTGTGGAAGGCATTAAAACCTTGCACTGTTGGTGTGCTCTCCGCGGCTTTAAACGACATTTCAGAGACCACACAGACATCAGCATTCTCTAGGGTAAACAGAGCTTCTAGGAAATGGAGTTTTTTGTTTAGGCTCCTAGCATTGAGGAGTAATAACCTTTAGATTTTCTTGGTTTTGATTTGCTATGTTGGAAGTACTTTCACTTTGGCATTGCCTAAAAAAAGCACTACGGGGGAAGACAATGTTTTAGCTAATATTTGAAAACCCAGAGGGGAGAGGTCCAGACCATCGCTGGCAAAGCAGCATGGTCTGTTGACCATCTCCTTCCATGCGGAGAAATACTGCACCCCCTTAGAATGACACCTGAAATTAAGCCGATTATTAAAGTCAATCATCTTTTGTTTGTATTGTGGCATCATACTTGGAGAAGGTAAAATGCTGCTCAATGCTAGGCTTATACCAGCCTGAGACACATATTCCGAGAGCTCTATGATGTCTCTCTTCATATCGTCTAGGGAGGTACGTCTCAGGTCATTTATTCCCACACGGACTATGACTGAGTCATAGTGGTAATTGTGGTCCAATGACCCGAGTGCATGTGTAATGTGGTGGATCCTGGCCCCTGATAAGCAACTAACCGTAACTTTCTCCTTACTCAGCCTGGTGAGAGGGACATCAGTGTCTCTCATGATGGAGTCTCCAATGACTAGATTATTGGATTGCGTGTTGACTTGCCTTATGGGCTTAGAGGTACAGGCTCCATGAGATGTAGCTCTATGTGCTCTTCACCATCTCCCATAATGATTGCAAAGGGCAACTCAAACTTATCTTGTTCAGCATATGTAAATGTCAAGACACTCCCCAGTAGGGGGGGGGGACTTTCAACAGTGCTGGAAGAAATATTCTGCAATTTAGTTTGCATCTCTTATGCTCCCTACATGTAGTTGGAACCTGAAACCTCAGCTGAAAAGTTACTTCTTAAAAATAATTATCCACATGCACAACTCAACCTACTACTATAAATTTCCTCCCAGGTTACCATAACTGCACTTGCTCCTTTTCATATGTAGTAAAAAAACTACACCAGAAATCTCAAACTCAGGTAACCACATGAGGGCCTTAAAAAGACTGGCACATTCAGTAGAAGGCCATAATCTCTAAAACAAAAAAAGACCATTAGCAATGCAACGAATGTAGTGCAGGAGCTTCGCTAACTCAAAATATGCTGGTTTGAGGGCTGCTTGAGGCTTAAGGGCCACAGGTGAGATATACCTGCACTACAAGGGTTTTAAAAAAAAATAACATAGGTTTATGCACACTTTTGCTGATATGGACATTAGCAACCTCATAAAACTCTAAAATCTCCAACAATGATTTTATAAACACTATACATACTGCCATCTTAATTTTCAAAAAATCCATCAAATCAAATCCCTCTTTTTCTAATACCCCAACTAAGCTTAGATTCTCTCTGTGCATTATTTTCTGCAGTATACAGCATATATTCCTCCTGACCACCCAAATTATTCATCTTGTTCTGTAGTCTTACTACCTTCTGCAAGTACATCATAGTGAATTGGAGATCAAAGAAAAACTCAGTATCATCAATATGTTAGGAAACAGTTCTAGTCTTGTAAAATATCCATCCAAGAGGCCAAGTATGGACCATAGCCCAACACTCCACCTCTTCCAAACTTTTTGTCATCTATTTAACACTAAAGTGAATTATCCTTTTACCATCACCAGAACATTGCTGCAAAGGCTGGCAATCTTCTTGAGATAACAACCTGCACTGATTTCTTCCTAAGTTGTTATTAAACCAACGGTCAGTTTTCATTGTTTTTGCCATTATCACCAATCTTCAAATTTCACTAACTCAATCCTCATCACTTGCAATGAAATTCTTTCTTAATCACAAAAATATGACTAATTTATCACACATCATGCAGTGAGCAGAGGAGACAGGACACCTCATCAAACACCAGTTCCTTTTTGAAAGAATGGACTAATGGCTGCATTTAATGGAAATAGGGAGTCCATTCTATAAGCATGTAAGTCTCTGAAATAAGATGCTATCACACTTCATAATATGACTGACACCAATTTTTGCTAAGAGTGAGTGTCCTTTTATGTTTACGTTACTGGGGACGGGACATTATAGTAAAGGGGATTCAATCATCAGTAGATTTTACAATCCTGTTTGGTAAAATAGGTTCCCTGTAAGATTGCAAACACAGAGAAGTGGTGCTGCTATACCCTGCAAGATAAAACCTTCAAGCTCTCGGACTGCCACTATGAAGAACCTTTGTACCTTCCCCAATAGCACAATAACTGCAAACAGGGCAATCAATTACCTCCCTGGCACAACTTACAATCTCACAGATTGAATAGGTGGGCAAACTTCATATATTGTGCATGTACTAGTAAGGAAAAGGGTTCATCTTCAAGGACTTATTGGTTTTCACTATTCTGCCAACTTTTAGTTTTGCTCATCAACAGTATACAACACTGGTGGGAAATTCTAATGCCAGGATGCTGCATTTTTCACAATGAAAGCAAGGAACTTTCTACTGCACTATTTGTGTGTAATGTCAATTCCACTTCCAGGGAAATTATGTCAGCAGAGTTAACGCTAATTGCTTCCAGTTCTGTAGTCATTTGTACATTTGCTCAGCCAGGTGCTGGAGTCAGTAATGCAGTAGTTCTCTTCATACCTGTTGTGTATGACCATGTACCCAATTGTGGACCCAGATTATTGCAGTTTCATTTACCGTTAAAACCCAAAGTCCATGTATGATTCTGTCATAGGACATAGCGTTGAATGCTTTGTCCAGATCAAGGAATGCTGCATGAACAAATAAACCTTAATCAGAAGTATTAACCAACCTCTCAAATTTACAAGGCTAAACAAACAAGATCTACATCTAACACAACTGTTCTGGGAAAGTGGTTTCTCATGTCTGCCTGAGTAAGATCCTTGATTATTTTCTCCATTACTCTGCACAGTATACCTATAAGGCTGATCGGTCTGGAATTAATGTGGTCCCTAGTCAAGTCTATAGTTCTATCTGTAATTATTTATTTATTGCTTACATTTGTTTACTGGGATGGTCCAAATGGGCAAAAATCTATGCTACTTCAGTGGAGGCCTGGGGAGAAAAAGTATAGAAAATTTACATAAAGAACAAAGTGGCTTTTCTTCAAATTAAACACAATCTGTTTAAACGTCTTGGGCTGCAGGTGCACCCCCCACCCTCCAAACTTGAATAAGTACTATTACTGAAGTGCAATTCCAGTGAAAATATTACAAAGGCTTCTCTGCAAGCACGGCTTTTCTTCAAATTAAATGCAGTGTATGTCTTAACTTTCAACATAAAGACTTAATGTTAATGCCTTTATATACTGAGTTTTTTTTTTGTTTAAAGCATGCACACTTGCAGAGGCCTGTCTAGCTAGCCCAGTTTTCCTAACTCCAATCCTGTAAGACCCCATTTCAGACTCAAGGTTATGACACACTGCTGGGTTCTGTACCTCTCTCTGAGTAGCAAGGCAACATTTATAATTTTTATCTATGGCTTTTACATCCAACTGTGCTTTTTTCCCCAGTTTCATCTGTGATCAGTCAATATTAGACTATTTTTGTATGGCAATAGCTATCCACTTCCAAACTAAACTGCACTACCCCAGAATTAGTAACACTAGAAATAATTAACTTGTGCTAGTTTATTTCCCCCCTTGAACTGTACTGCCATTTACTTAACTGCAGTTCGTCTATTATCTTGGTACTCTCTCTATATCACTTAGCTACAGTTTGAGTCAGTTGATTGTTTTTGTTTGAATTGCCCATCTTCCAGAATCTAGTTGAGAGACCTGTCAATCACTCCCACAGGACTCCTCCTGCAATTAGTCCCTACCCTCCTCCCCCACTAGGAATGCATAGCACAGAAGTCATATAAAGGCCTGTATTCACTGTTATCTGATTGTTTTCCAGCCCACAACTCCTCCTAAGAGCAGCTAACAGGTCACTGCCCACTTCGCTCTCCACCCTGCCCCCAATTCCCACACACCCCGGTGGTCCTACCTTTATTAGAACAAACCCCTCCCATTAATTTTACCACCAACCACAACACTACTCCCAACTCTAAATCCACCATCGTCCCACTACTACCCCTCCACTTCTTATAACATGAATACGCATACTATACTTATACTCTTTGCATACCCTCTCCTTGCATATCTTACATCTTACCAAAACTCCACTATACCCCCACTCAACCACTTCCACTGTACAACTATTCACTCCATCACTCATGACTCACCCTCACTCTGCTCCTCTCCCACCAACTCAAGAACCATCCGTATGCATCCCCCACATACTCTATCAACTAAAATACTAAAACTAAATGCATCCTTACAAGTTAACAAAATAACCCTCCCATCACATCGGTTACTGACTGCAGCCAATCATAAAGTTTCCCTAAAATGCAAAATCTTTCACAAACTGATAAAACTAATAACCTCATGCATATCAAAACTTGCCCTCAGTGGAGGCATCCACCCCAATCCTGGCCCCTCCATCTTCAACCCCACTTCTAATAATTAGACTAAACAACCACATCTCCCAAATCCCAGCCAGTAGAAAACCAAATGACCTCCTTCTGCTAAGCCTAAATATCAGAAGTATAGCCAACAAAGTCAGCAAACTCCATGCCACCATAGACTTATACTCCCCGGATATAATGATCCTGACAGAAACCTGGCCAAAACCTCACATTACCAGTGAGCAAATCCTCCCTAATGGTTACAACATACTAAGACTAGACCGACTAAACAAGAAAGGAGGTGGTACAGCTATAATATTTAAACAGCATCTAAACATCCAGATTCTAAACTCATCAGCTCCCCAAATTGACACTGAAGAAATAATATATACCATCCTGAAAATAAACCAGATAAAACCATCAACATAATAGGATGCTACTTCCCACCTGGCCAAAATATCCCTCCACTAGAAAACCTCCTAAGCTGGACTACCCACCATCTCCCTCAAGAGACCATAATTTTAGGTGACTTCAATATTGATTGGCAATCCTGTTGCAGCAACCATCCAACCCAGCATCTAAACCTTCATGGCTTCACCCAACTAGTCCAGTCACCAACCAGAATAAATAAAACCTCCAACAAGCACACTATCCTGGATTGGATACTAGTCAGCAAGATTCCCCAGTCCTATATAGCAGGCTGCCTATCAGATAGCCTCAGTGATTATTCCCCAACATTCCTACTCAAAAACACCTATATCAAATTAAACTGGTCATCTACCGACAAATACATAAAAAACTACACTTTAACCCAATCATATTCATCTCATCCCTCAAAGAATGCAACTAGTACCCTCTAAATTACCTCAACCTAGATGATGCAGTCCAATTTTTCAATACTACCTTCCTAAGCATCCTAAATAATCATGCCCCAACAAGACTTACCAGAACCAAAGCCCAAACCCTCCCCATGGCTACAGAAAACCATTAGGTCAGAAATGAAAAACCGAGATAAAGCCTGGGAACACTGGCGCAAAACCAAAACCCGCTCAGCTAGACAGAAATTCCTAGAACCACGCAATAGAGTCAAAAAACTAATAAAGGAGGACAAAATCCAATACTACCAGTCTTCCCTCAACTCCTCCCAACACAACCCCAAACAATTCTGAACCTCCATAAACTCCATCCTCCACCCAGGTAAAATCAATACCCCTACACCTAACATTCCTCACTCCTCAGAAAATATTGCTACCTCATTCAACACACACTTCACACAAACCATACTATCACTAGGTAGACAACAAAACCCCTCTCCCCCTACACCCCACATCTTCACCCAGTAATCTCCCCACACTCTTCTCATTTTCTCCCATTCCTACCGCCAACATAATAAAACTCTTAACTAAACTTAAACTCACAAAATTAGCAGTAGACAACCTCCCAAGTGAATTCCTACAAATTGCAGCTGACGCCCTAGCCTACCCAGTATCCATCTTGATTAACCGATCTCTCTCAGAATGCTACGTCCCTACACTATGGAAAATATCACACATCATTCCCCTTCACAAAGGCGGTCCCTCCACAGATCTAAAAAACTACCACCCCATAGCTATTCTATCTCCACTCACCAAAATACTAGAGAGATGCATTCACTCTCAAATCTCAGACTACCTCAACATGGTTTTCGACCAAACCATAGCACCACCACTCCCTTACTCTCTTTTACTAACACTAGCCTTCACCATAAAAACAATGGCCTTCTCTGCTCTGCTACTTTCCTAGACCTATCTAAAGCATTTGACATGGTCCCACACAAACAACTCCTCTCTGTACTCAATAACCTATCCTTTTCTCAATCAGTCACCAACTGATTTCAAAGTTATGTGCCTGACTGCCAGCAATCTGTTGTATGGCAAAATGACACATCTCCCCAACTGTCTCTATTGGTATTCCCCAAGGATCCATTCTTGGACCCCTACTCTTCTCTATTTTCACCAATAATCTAGCTTCTGCCACCAAACATGGCACACTCATACAATATGCAGATGACTCAACCATCATCTGCTCCGCCCAGCCCCTACCCAAACTGCAAAAGGTCACACAGCATGCCTTTTCCTCTGTTGAAACTTGGCTATCCGATGCCCAGTTAATACTCAACCCAAAAAAAACTAAACTCCTCATCTTCGAACCCACCAAACATACTCAAAACAACTTTCACTTTAACATCACAGCAAAAGACAACACCACTATTCATGCAACAGATCACACCAAATTGCTAGGAGTTGAAATAGACAACAATCTCAAATTTGACATTCACATATCCTTGGCCATAAACAAAGTTCACTAACTAGGAGCCTTATACAGAAATAAGCAACTCCTCACCAAAGCAGCTAGGATTGCAGTTGCAAATTTGCACCTCATCTCCACCCTACTTTATGCCTCTCCAATATATACCAACCTAAGGCAATGCGATCTAAATAAACTCGAGACCTGCTACAACAAAATCGCCAAATTCACCATAGAGGCATCCTACCACAGTCACAACTGTCTCTCACTTACTGAACTAGGCTGGCTAGAACTCCCTCACCTCCTTCAATGGTATCAACTCGCACTCACCCACAAACTGGTTAACCATCCTCTAAAGGTCCCATCCCTCCAGTATCTACTCCAACCCTATCTCACCACCAGACCACTACGATCCAGCAACAAAAATCAATTACAGGTTACACTGCTGGAGAAGGACTATTCTCCAGCGCTATAGCCAAATTATGGAACCCCCCCACACACACACACACACAATAACCTTTCTACCATCATGCACCCACTTCAAAGCTTTACTTAAAGTGCACCTAAAAAGCATGCTGGCTATGCCCTTGTAACTCTCCCCTCTAACTTCTCCCACTCCATCTACCCTCTACCTCTCTTCCACTCCACAAACTACCTTTGATTACAGCAAGCTCTGATACTTCCATGCCTATCTACTTATTATATGGCAGTAACTTCTTATTGTAACAATTGTTAATATCTGGTATGACTTTGTGTATAGAAAAGATGCTAGTTATCTACTAAATGTACTATGATCTTAATCTGTAACTATGTTTGTAATATTTTAATTGCTAGGATTCTTAATCTATAACTTTGTCTGTAATATTTTAATTTGTGGAGCTTTTCTCCCCAGGCCTCCGCTGAAAATGGACCTGCGTCCAGTCGGACATTCCCGGTCAACAAATGTAAATAAATAAATAAATAATATAGCATGCAACAAACATACAGGCACAATTTAAATGCTACATTACAAGGCCTAAGAGAGTAGCATAAATTATTAGTAACCTAATGGAAAGTGCTATATACAAACATTCTAGAAATAAACGTAGTGGTAGAATGAGGAGTAGCTTGGAAATAGTAGGGACAGCGAGAAGCAGTAAAGGATGAGTAGTAGTAACAAGTGAGAAATTAAACCATATCTTACAATTCTCTGAAAATGAAGTATACACAGGTCGTAAGGGTGGACCACATTACGTATAGTATATATATTGTGCAATATGGTATGCTTAAAATGTTTATTTATTTTTGCATTTTACTTGCTTAAATACAGCTTAAATCTCTCTACAGCATAAGCATTTAAATAAAATTAGCATTCATTATTAATAGATATTAGGTTTTGTACCTTTTTTAACTTGATTGTCCAATGTTGACATCAGTACATAAAATACTGTGCTTGTGGTTGGGTAAAAATTGGTGTATATTCCTAATTATTTGCAGACTAACTCCTGAAAAGTATAACTGAACAGTAGCAACAGTAGCTAGGCAACCACAGTTCAAGTGTGCACTGATATTACCTGCCAAACAAACTGTGCACATACTTTAATTACAAAATAGCAGTGCACAGGATTGATTAGCTGCTAAATAAAAAGAGTGCACATGGTTTGCAGTCAGTAAATAATAAAGTTGCCGTGATAAAGCCAAGAGGTGAAATGGTTCTTGTCTACTGTTGTAGACCATCTTTAGAATATGGAGGTATTATTTGCAGCAGCAATTACATCTAGGCCTGAGAGAGATGAAGGTGTACCCATAGGGATGAAACCATAGTGAATAAACAGGATGCAAAGAAGATTTTATAGAGCAGGGATTAGTCAAGACTGGTGGCTTTCTTGGAAGACGATGCTCATGCTTGTCCAATTTTTTTTTTTTTTTTTTTAACTAGAAAACAAAATGCAGACCACATATACATCCATCTACCAGTTTACGCAACAAATTCTACTGCAATGGAATACTGAATATTTTTCTCTAAGAAGTGGTTGAGTGCTTTACTTGGTTTGTAGTGTAGTGTGCATCCTTAGCTTGCTGTTTTCTGGTACAATACCATATCTGTCTACTAGCACACAACTGTTTTTACTGTTATCGAATATAATTTTTTTTTTGGGAGGGGGTTCACCTTGATGTCATGCGCAATTCTGCATAACAGAATTTAAAAACTGTGCATAATTTTTCAAGTGTATAGATCTAATTCCTCTAAAGAGTTAAATTCTGTACAATTAACTTGTCTTTCACATTGCTGTATGACTACAGATTTATGCCTCATGCATAGTATATACTGTAAATACCGCCCATGATACGTGACTTGTAAGACTACTTTTTATGCAGGATTTTGGTCAAAAGTGTCTGCAAGGACACTGGGCAGGGTGCATACACAGCAGATTGCCAATATTTCTCCATTAAACCAATGTACAGAGATGAAATGTGGAATTGCGCCACAACACACTGGGGTACCTTCTGTGTGGAGTCTGCATGCTCCCCCCTGTGTTCACTTGGGTTTTCTCCCACACTCCAAAGACATGCATTACTTGGACTGGACGCATGGGCATGGTATGGAAGAACAGCGGTAGGACTAGCCACCTGGTAGTATGAACCTTGGCTCTAGAGGACTGTCACTGTTGAAGTGGCATTCTAACCATTGTGGAAAATGGGAAAGGGGGGTTGTGGATGGATGGACAGTGAAGTAATTTAAAGATTAAAAGTCATCTTTTTAACACAATTCCACTACAGAAAAGCAGTAATTACTGCCAAGCCCACTGAACATTCAGGTTTGAAACCATAGCTATTAATTAAAACCAAATCATCACACTACAAAATATTGCTCCCCCAAAGTTAAGCCATCCAAATACAGACTTAAAGGCACTGTTTCAAGAAGACAAGCACTACATATTGCCCACCCACCTTTGCTTCTCTCCATCTGTGTCTCTCTCTACACACACACACACACACACACACACACACACACACACACACACACACAAACTCTGAGACTGATTAATTTTTGGTAGAAAAGGATAAGCTTCCTAGCCCCTAAATTTTTAATCTCAGGGATCATAGACACGATGTTCATTAAACCACGACTAAATGGCAGAGATCAGACTCTCCAAAAAACCCAGCCTGATGAAATCGGTTTTCCATCTATTTACCCATTTTGATTTCACCATTATGGGTATACTTCCAAAACCAAGGCCAAGCAGTGATCACTGCTATATAATCCCATAATCTTCCAAATATCACAAATTTTAGTTTCTAGCTATTTTAAACTACCTGTTTTAGGTGTGACCTATTGCCAATTATCTTCGACTTCTGATGCTCTTCCTTATACATCAACGCAGGGTGCAGAGAAAGTACAGATGAGATGTTCTAGTATGGTGTCACTGTGACAGAAGTGGTGGGCTTCCCCTTTAATCTACCCTTATAGGTTCATAGGTAGGTACTAGGCTATCGGCCCTAGGGTCTATACAAGCCCAGCCAAAAAGGTACCCTGGGCTTTTGCCACCCAAGAAAATTATTTTCCTCTGCCACTGTCAAGCAGAGCCACAGAAGTGATCCCCGGGGTGAATTTCCTATTTCCCATCCAATCATCAAGATTCTTCTTGAAGAGTGCTAATGAGGAGCTTTGTTTGATATAGATGAGTAGTTTATTCCAGCGTATGGGTAGTGTCTGGGACAGGAATCTATCCAGCATGTTCTGTTTATTTTGTTGGCAAGGTTTAGGTCCCTAGAGTGTGTAGCTCGGAGGGATTGGGATTTCTTTAAGTGGAGCATGTCCAACAGCTCTGGGTGTGACATAGCTTTGTATGTTAGGCAGAGATCACATCTGAGTAGGCAATATGCGACGGAGTAAAGCTGGAGTTTTTTGAGGCGGTCAGTGTAGGGCATTTGTTTGGGGCCAGTAATCCTCTTTGTGAGGTACTTCTGTGGCCTTTCCAGTTGTTGTAGATATCTTGTGAGGTACATACCAAAAGGGGCGTTGTACTCTATAATGGGTCTAATGAGTGATGAGTAGAGGGGAACAATGACCTCAACCTTTTGTGATGAGGTGTGCCGCATAGAAGGATTTCCTGACTACTGTGGCAATGTGATTATCAAAGGAGAGACTACTGTCCACCTGTGTCCCAAGGTCTCTTATCACACTTTTGGTGTTAAGTATACTACCGCCTATGTTGTAGTTCATGGGTACAGAGTTTTTACCAAAGGGGATGACAATGCACTTTTTGGCATTGAGCTTGAGGCCATGGCTTTGACACCAGGCATCTGTCTCAGTGAGGCCCTTTTGTAGGATGTCCACATTGTTAGGAGTTTCAATTATGGCTCCTAGTTTGCAGTCACCTGCAAACTTCGTTAGCCAAAGACCTTCTGTGTTAGCCTGTACTTCAGAGAAGTAGATACCAAACAGGAGAGGACCCAGGACTGAACCCTGTGGTACTCCACTTGTCACTGGTCTAAAGTCGGACTTGGAGTCTGCTACTTTTACAGTGTGGGTTCTGTCAGTGAGCCAGTTGGCAACCCATCTTGTGACATAGGGATTTATACCTAGTTTAGTGAGCTTATCTATAATTCCAGAGTGGGGGATGGTGTCAAAAGCCTTGGCAAGATCTAGATAGGCTGTGTGAACCACCTTACCCTCGTCTACGACTTTGGTGACTGCTTCAAAGAAGTCAATCAGGTTTAGGAGACATGATCTGCCTTTTACAAACCCGAACTGGGTGGGGTCCAGAGTTTGGAGATTATCAATGTCTTTGTTTATAAGTTCCATGATGATATTTTCCATGGCCTTGCAGACCAGGCTCATCAGGCTAATGTGGTGGTAGTTCCCAGGGTCCGTGGTGGCTCCCCCCTTGTGGAGTGGGATAACCGTCGCAGTGCGCCATTCAGCAGGCACAAAGCCTGAGGTGAGGCTATGATTGAACATGATACTTAGGTGGGGTGCCAGTTCATTCCAGTTCGTTCTGTAGTTCATGTAGAACTCAGCCTGGGATGTTGACTGGTCCCATGGATGTTGTGTTATTGGCTTTGGAGAGTGTGTTTTTTACCTGTGCAGCCATGATTACAGAAACTTTGCATTCTTCCAGTATAGAGATGGGCCCTTTAAGGGGTGACAGGGGGGTAAAGTTAGCACTGAAACTATCTGCCAGGATGTTGGCAATATCAGTTGGGTCTGTATATTTAGTGCAATTGTGCTGTAACTCAAAGCAGATCTGAGTATTGTCACTGAAATTTTTGACATAGCTATAGAATGCTTTGTGGTTGTCTTTAGAATCAGTGGCAATTTTGTTTTCATAACTAGCTTTGGAGGATTTTATCAGGGATCGCAGCTTCTTACTGAGGTTGACCAGGGAGCCCCTCCACTCATGGGATTTTACTCTCTTTTGCAACAGTTTCTTCCTTCTGTTGTACAGTTTGTTTATGGCAGGGGACCACCAGATTGGCTTCCTTTTTTGGGGGGATAGCGTCTTGCTTCTGTTTGGGATAGCACGATCCATGCACTCGTTTAAGTGCTTATAAAATGCAATTGTGTAGGATTCAGTAGTCAGAACTGTATTGTCCATCTGCATGGGTGTCATGAAGTTCACCACTTCTGTCTTAAGAAACATGAAGTTAGCTTTGGAGAAATTTTTTACCATGATTTCCTTAATGGGGGGTGGGGGCAGGATGTGGATATCTAGGGTGATTAGCTTATGGTCGGATCGGACCAATGAGGCGTTGACTTCAGATGTGCAACACCGGTTACTCATGTTGGTAATGACTAGATCTAGGATATTGTTGCCCCTGGTGAGGGTGTGGATAAGTTGATCCAGGGTATTGGAGTTTATGAATTCCAGAAAGCGTTGAGCGAAGGAGTTGGTGCAGGAGTAGTTTTCCCAGTTAATGGTGGGGTAGTTAAAATCACCCATTATTAAGGTGTTTGGCTGAACCCTAATATTTTCCATTACATCAAGAAAAGAGGAGTGGGAATCCTGGGGCATGGTGGGGGATCTGTAGCAAGCTACAATTTGGATTGCAGTTTTGCCCAGAGTTAGTTGCACTTGGATAACCTCGGATGCATTATGCTGAGCAAATAGCCTGGAGGTGTGGATATCCTTAATGAATATGGACACACCTCCGCCTTTGGTGTTCCGGTCCAGGTTACATGGCTGAAAAGTGTGGTATGAGTTATAGCCTGGTAGCGCAGGGGTGCTTAAATTTGGTTTACTTGTGCATGTTATACAACAATGTCAATGTATTATATGTACATATGCTCCACTACAGATGATCTGCACACACCTCCTCCTCACTTCTGTTTGACTGAACTAAAGTACCTGACCTCCTCCAAGGCTGTAGCTAGGTAGAAAACTGACCTTCCCCCTAAGAAAGGCTTGCATACTATTAAACAGGTCATTACAACCTTCTCAGCTGGCTCCTCCAGTGCACAGGCCAGCTAGTTGAACCCAGAAAGTACAGTTATGTAAAATCTTGCCATAACAGTAGATGTCCTTCTCTTCACTCTTGCAGTATTCTTTACTAAAAGGATTCCCTGCCAAGGACAGCCCAACATCCAGCTAGTATACCAAAGCCTTAGGCTTTTGTAGACATTGTAGGTCACACACATGCTCCCTGCTCAAGGAGTATGGCATAAAGGTGAAGTACAGTTGTACCCAGGAGGAACAGTCCTAGGAACTAAAAGGTACATGTGCATCCAAAAGGAGAAAAGGAAAAACGAACAGAAGGAGGAGGGACGGAGTGAATACTGCAACAGTGAAGAGTAGGGCATCTACATTTATGCTAAGACTTTACACAGTTGTACTATGTTCTTGCATATCACTGTTGCAGTATTCTTTACTAAAGGGAGAGCACAAAGCTGAAGAGGATACTTGGGAGGAGAAAGACACAGAAGAGCCCTCATGAAACCCATGCAGGATAGCTCTGGCAAAGCCAGCTCTTGTCCTGGAAACAACATCCAATTTGTAATGCTTAGTAAAGGCATGGGACAGAGGTTCAAGGAGCAGCCTCAAGGATAGAACTGATATCTAATCTTCTAAAAAAATACCAGAGGAAGCCACAGCCCAGTAGACTGAGCTTTAACAGAGGCAGAAAGTTTTTTCACATGAAAGGGGTAAGAAAAATAAATGGCCTTTCCAGCAAGGCAAGAAACATAAAATCTCTTCCATTTTGACATACAGGATTTCCTGGTAGTGGGTTCCCTGGCCTCCTGCAGAACCCTAAGCACATCCTCAGAAAAGAAGTCCCTAAAAGATCAAAACCCTATCACCACAATGTCAGTTGAAGAGTGGAGGATGGATGAGAAACCCCCTGTTTTGTGAGTAAGTGCACCCTGTGAGGTAAAATCTGGTGATTGCCCTTGACTAGGTGCAGAAGGGGAACCAATGCTGTCTGGGACAAAAGGGAGTCATCAACAAGATTCTGGGGGAGTCCTACTTTATCTTGAGCAGGACCCCTGAAATCAGAGGAAGGGGATGGTAAGGACAAGAGCAAAATCCCCTTCTATAGAAAAAGAGAGGGTGTCCACCTTCTAAGTCAGAGGACTTGGGATTCTGGTGCAAAAAGAGGAAGTTATCTGTGCAAAGGGGAGGCAAAAATATCTACCTGAGGAGTACCCCACTTATGGACAATATCCGGAAACGCATCTCTCTAAAGCATCCATTTGTGAGCCTGTGTTTTGGACCTTCTGAAAGAGTCTGCCACTGTATTCTGCACAGAAGGAATGTATACCGCCTGAAGACTCACTTGATACTGGACGCGACATCGCAAACTTGAAGAGTTAGCCTGCAGAGAAGGTGGAACTGTGTCCCTCCTTGCTTGCTGATATATTACATCACTGTGGTATCGTCTCTAAAATTTTTGAGAGGCCCCGGAAGAAAAAGGGAATGAAAAGTCTGAAGGGCAAAAAGGAGAGCTCTTGTCTCCTTGATATGGTATGACCTCTGATGAGGGGGCCAGAGATCCTGGACCTTGAGGGGATCGAAAGAGGCTCCCCTCCTCATATCAGGGGCATCCAAAAAAAGTTCCTGACAGGGGACTGGGGGGCTGTAAAGGAAGTCCCAGGTTAAAAGACAGCTGATTAATCCACCACTGAACTCAAGCTGGAGGCATGGAAGAAAAGGGACCAGAAAATCTAGAGGGTGACAGTGTTGAAGCCATACTGATTTTACGGAACCATTGCAGTTTTACCATATGAAGCCTAGTTAAAGGTGGCATAGGAATGATGGAAGCCATGAATCCTAGTGCCCTTAGAAACTCCATGGTGGTAAGTGAAACCCAAGAAAGAAGGGACTGAAAAAAGGTGATTATAGAAAGAGCGTTTGGAGTAGCAAGGAAGCCAACATAGAAATGGGTTTGTAGCCTACAATGGAAAAAGGCACGATCCTGAAAAGGAATCATGACTGATTTTTGGAAGTTTATGGTAAACCCCAGGCTTTGCAAGAGAAACAATGTTAGTGGAGGTGCTGAAACAAGGTCTTGGGGGAGGAAGCCTGAATGAATGGAAAGTACAGTTGTGTACACTTACCATAAATGTAGATGTTCGAATGTATTCACTGTTGCCGTCATTACATTTGGGTTACCTGCCTGCAGGTAGCCCTCAGCCGGCCTGAATACCAGAGTCTTCAGATTTCTGCGTCGGTTGCTGTCGCTTCTTCCTTGACGTCAGGTTGTCAGGGGTATAAAACATGCAGCCAACACCATTACATCAGTTTTTCTTGCCCCAGATGTCAGGTGCCCCCATAATAGGAAGCAATTAAATAGTATGGTAAATCCCCCATCAAAAAGAAAATACACAAGAAAAAATAGACATACCAACCATAAGGAGAGGTAGAGCCAAGAGAAGTCAGGGGGCTGGAGGGAAGGTAACCAGGACTGCAACAATGAATATACTTGAACATCTACATTTATGGCAAGTGTACACAACTGTATTATGTTCTTCGTGTTTCACTGTTGCAGTCATCACATTTGGGTTGATTCCCAAAGCTAAGGAAGGGAGGAGGAAGTTAAAGAGCATTAGGGCCAGCTATTAATCCCTGCAAGACTGCAGTGGCAAATCCAGCTCTGGATTTAGAAAAGATAGGCAAGTGGTAATGCTTGGTGAAGGTGTGTACAGAGCTCCAGGTAGCAGCTTCTAGGATGTCCCTGATAGGGACCTCTCTGAGAAATGCCACAGAGGTAGATGCAGCCCTGGTGGAATGTGATCTTATCCCCTGTGGGGTAGGTTTTCCATGGTGCGTGTAGCAGAAATTAATGCAATGGGCTATCCATTTGGAAATGGTTTGCTTTGAAATGGCCTTCCCCTCTGCCTCTGCAGCAAAGCTAACTAGCAGCTGCTCAGATTTTCTGGTAGGCTTAGTCCTGTCCAAATAGAATCTAAGTGGTCTGTGCACGTCCAGAGAGTGCAGTATTCATTCCCCTTTGTTTTGTGGATTAGGGAAAAAAGTAGGCAAATGAATGGACTGATTTAGGGCCACACTAGATACCACTTTGGGCATAAAAGAAGGGTTAGTCCTGAGGGAAACCCTGTCCGCATGGAAGATAATGAAGGGTTCCATTGCCATGAGGGCCTGTAATTCAGACACTCTTCTTGCTGAAGTGATGGCTAGAAGGAAGGCTGTTTTCCAAGAAAGGAATTTCAACTCAGCTGTAGCAGCTGGTTCAAAGTGGGGAAGAGTGAGCTTTTCCAATACAAAGTTAAGGTCCCAGGCTGGAGTGGGAGCTCTCCTAGGGGGGGGGGGGTCTTACATTTTTGGCCCCTCTAAGGAATTGCTTTAGCAAGGGGTGAGAGAAAAGGGGTGGCTCTGTATTATAATGTGCTGAAATGGTAGAGGCATGAATTTTAATTGAAGAGAAGGATAGGCCCCTGTGGAGCATTTTTGTTAAGTACTGTAGAATCTGCGGTAAGCTGGGCACTGTTATGCCCATCCCCTGAGCCAGGCTCCAGGAACAGTATCTTTTCCACTTTTCAGCATAGGATTTTCTAGTACTAGGCCTCCCTGCCTCCAGAATGACATCCAGTACCTGCTTACTGAGGGATGCTAAGGGAGAGCTCAAGGAATTAGCCAGGCTGCAAGGTTCAGGGTTTGAAGCTGAGGGTGCAGAATCTGGCCCGCCTGCTGGGTCAGCATGGAAGGGGTCTGAGGCAGGTGCCATGGTTGTAGCAGTGCCATACTGTGCAAGAGGGGGTACCAGTGCTGTCGTGGCCAGTCTGGTGCAATCAGTATTGTCCTTGGCTTGTCCTGTTTAATCGTCAGTAGAACCTTCAAGAGGAGAGGCAGAGGGGGAAAGGCATACTGAGAGGCTTTCCCAGGTAAAGGACAGGGCATCCACTTTCCATGCTTGGCTATGGGGAGTTCTTGTGCAGAATTTGTTCAATTGGTAGTTCTGAGGGGAGGCAAACAGGTCTATCTCTGGAGTCCCCCATTTGTTCCTCAAGAGGATGAATATTTTGGCATCTAGTTTCCATTCGTGTGGGTCCATGAGATTTCTGCTTAAGTCGTCTGCCAGTGAATTTAGTATGCCTGGCAGGAATTGAGCTTGCAGGTGTAAGTGGTAGCTCAAGGCTGTGTTCCACAGGGCCATGGCTAGTCTGCAGAGAGGGTATGAGTGGGTTCCCCCTGCTTGTTTATGTACCACATAACTGTGGTATTGTCCGTCTTTACCAATTGTTGTCCTGGAAGAATACTGTCTTTGAAGGCTGTCAGAGCATTCTGTAGAGCTAACATTTCTTTTTGAATGATATGCAGGTGCATCTGTCTCAGGTTCCATTTGCCCTGAATGCACTTGCCCTGCCATGTGAGCCCCCATGCATAGCCTGATGCGTCTGTTGTTAGGGTTTGGGCGGCAGGGCGTACAGTGAAAGGGAGTGCCTTGTTGTGGTAGCAGGACGCTGTTCACCAAAGAAACTCTTGTCTTGATACAAGGAATGATAGAAATCACTGTTTCCAGGTCCTGAGAATGTTGACACCATAGGCTTTTCAGATACCATTGGAGTTTCCTCATATGCAGCCTTACATATGGAATTAGTAAAATGCAAGAAGCCATGAACCCCAGGGCTTACAGTATTTTCCTTGCAGATAGCTGGGGTTTTCTGGCCAATAGTTTGAAGTAGGTTGTCAAGTAAACTTGTTTCTCTGAAGTGAGGAATGCCATCTGGGAAGTTGTGTTCAAGCTTGCTCCCAGGAATACAATCTGTTGGCTTGGCAGGGTACTAGATGAGATTTATTTTCATTGATGGTGTACCCCAGTGAGGTTAGAAGTTTCTTTACGAATGCCAGGTGTTGTAATAGCAAGTCCTGGCTTTCTGCCTGAGACAAACAATCGTCCAAATATGGGTAAATTTTAATATTTCTCTGCCTGCAAAATGCAAAGGCTGGAGCTAGGCACTTTGTGAATACCCTGGGCGCAGTAGATAAGCCAAAGGGAAGTGCAGAGAACTAATAGTGCATGGAGCCTGCCCTGAAGCATAGGTATTTCCTGCAAAATTCCCTTATTGGGGTGTGCAGGTAAGCTTCCTTTAAGTCTAGGGTTGCCAGCCAGGCATCCTTGGCTAGCATGGGAAGAAGCTGTTGCAGAGTTAGCATTTTGAATTTTGGAACTACCAGAAAGGTGTTGAGAATAGAGAGGTCCAGGACAGGATGCCAGGAGTTTTCTTTTCCGGGTACCAGAAAAAGTCTTGAATATAAGCCTAGTCCCCTTGGTTCTGCTGGGACAGGCTGAATAGCCCTGATATTAAGGAGAGAGAGAACCTGCTGTTGGGTCTCCACCCATTGATTTCAGGGTAGGTCTCGCCAACCATTTGGTGTTGGTAGGGTGTGGAAGTGGAATCTGTATCCTTGGGAAACTATATTCAAAACTCATTTGTCCTGGGTAATGAGTTCCCAGTTTTTTGCATGTAGGGTGAGCTTTCCTCCTAAGGGAGCAGGTAGTAGAGCAGGGCTTGGAAGGGTTAAGTTTAAATCATTGTGCCATTTTTCCGTAGGGGGTGGCTTACTACTCCCTGCTTTGGAAGTGGGAGCCCCCCATTGCTTAGATTTGTGTGAAGCCTGAGACTGTAGCCTAGGTGGTCTGCTGTTCCTGGGTTTGGACTGAAAAGGCCTATAAGGAACTGGAAAGGACCAGTTCTTAGAAGGCCAATGCCTACTGAATCTGGGAGGCTGTACTTGTAGGAAATCTTTAACAGTTTGCACAGATTTAGCTTTTTCCTCCATCCTTTTGAGGACAACTTCTGCTCTGCTGCCAAAAAGGTGGTCTTGGTTTAAGGGAGTATCCAGCAATTTAGCTTTTACATGATCTGGCAAGTTTTGTTCCTTAAGCCAAGCATGCCTTCTAAGTACAGACCCAGTGACAGCAGCCCTGCAAGATGCTTCTAAAGCGTCAAAACCACATTGCAAAGTATGTTTACCAACATGTTCTGCAGAATGCATTAAATCCTGTAATCCTTTGTGTTCAGTACAGTCAGGAATCAACATAATTTTCTGCTGAAGTAGCCCCATAACATGTTGCTGATACTTTAACATATGAAACTGGCAATTTAAAGCCCTGATGGCCAAAGTAGCAGAAGTGTATACCTTCTAACCCCATCTGTCTAAGGCTCGAGAATCTCTATCAGAAGGGGTAGGATTTTTGGCAGTAGTAGCCTTAATGCCTTTTGGTCCTTGGGAAATGGTCTCTGGATCCGCAGAAGGATTCGTGAAGAGGAACTTGTGAGAGTCAGGTACTCTGTAATACCAGTCAGGTTTTCTGGTAGCTGGAGGTAAAGTGTCTGGGGAAAGGCTAGATTCCAAGAAAGCATCATTGACAATGTCCAGAACAGGGGGGATAGCTAAAGGCCTGTGTTGAGGTAGGAGTAAGAATTCCCTAAGCCTCTTTTGGAGTCAGAGTAATCCTGGCTTTCCCAGCAGAAATGCTCCCTAAGAGTGTGCAAGGTTTCACAGAAAGAAAAATTTTCTGGAGGGGAAGCAGAGGGAATGGGAATCCTCTGCATCAGAATCATCATAAGTAGAAAAGGGCAAATCCTGGTAATCAGAAGGAGCAGACAAATCAGATTCCTGATCAGAAGAATCAGAAAGAATCTCAGTTCTAGGTCTCTTAGAGGGGGAAGGCTGGCTTCCCGTAATCGAGGTAAAGAGGTCTTCAGCCAATCTAAGCATTTGTATTTTAGGCATATGGGCCTGGACCTGCGGTTTGGTCGGTTTTCTAGGTATGGTGCGAGTTTTAGGCCTGGATGAAAATGATGGCGTAGGTTTAATATGTATGTATGTAGGCCTGAATACACCCTCAGAAGCCGGTGCCTGCACAGTGGCTCCAGACCCATCCAAGGTAGAAACATCTGCAGGTTCCATAGTCGAATAAGCATCTCACAGCATACCCGACTCCAAATGGGTCTCAGTAGAGGCCTGCAAATCAGACGTAGCGGGTATCAGGGTCTGCGAAAGCACCTCAATGAGTACCGGCAGACTGGTGACTAGCTTAACGGATGCTTCATCAGCAGTTTTGGACCTACGTGGTCTGTCTCTGTCTTTATCCTTACGTTTTTTCAGAAGATCAGTAGTCGGATGGCTTGACGAAGCCATTTCGGAGTACACAAAACGATTACAAAAATAATTAGCTGCAAAAATAGCCCGATGACAGATAGTTTGGACGTTGAATAAGGCACCAAATCGACAATGAGGGACGTCATGGTCTGGGCCACGGCAGAGATACAGTAAGAATGAAAATCTCTATGAGGTATTTGCTTTCCACAGGTAAGACAATTATTAACTTTTACTGACATAGGTTATAGCAAGAAAAAGGATCCCCAATGTGGTACTTAGCTTTTTTGCATACTTTGGGTCTGAAACTCGAAAACGAAAATTTCAGGAGTCGGCCGACCGCCACTTGCGAACTGCGTCTGCTTTTGGCACTGCACGGCAAGTAAGACTGATGTAATGGCGTTGGCTGTATGTTATATATCCCTGATGACCTGACGTCAAGGAAGAAGCGATAGCATCCGACACAGAAATCTGAAGACTCTGGTATTCAGGCCGGCTGAGGGCTACCTGCAGGCAGATAACCCAAATGTGATGACTGTAACAGTGAAACACGAAGAACATCTTCCAAATAAGGAAAGATATGAACCCTCCTCATCCTGCAAATTGTAATCATAGGAGCAAGGCATTTGGTGGAAACCCCTGGGGCAGTAAAGGCCAAAGGGCAAAGCAGACAACCAAAAATGCAAGAAAGAAAGAGAAACGCAAAGAAATCCTGAAAGGGTGATGAATAGGGATGTGAAGATAAGCATCCTTGAGCTCCAGAGATACCATGAAATCCTGAGGAAGGAGAATAGGAAATAGGGTCTGAATGGACAACATCCAAAAGGAAGGGGTCTTAATAAATTTGTTGAGCTGAGAAAGGTCCAGAATGGGTCTCAAGGTGCCTTCCTTCCTGGGAAATAGAAACATTCTTGAATAAACCCCCTCCCCTCCTGGAAAGGGAACACAGCTTGAATGGTGCCTTGAGCCAGAAGGCTCTGAAGTAGTTCTTGGAAGAAAGGAAGCTGTTCCTTAGGAAGTTGACAGATACCCGGTAAAGGAGGAAGGGATTTCCACACCATAAAGTATTCCTAAGGGATGATGGACAGAATCCAAGGGCCTTGAATGATCCTTAACCAATAGGGAAGGGACAGGGAAAGAGAGAGATAAGGGAACCTGATTCAGGAAAGGGGAAGCAAACAGTGAGACAGAAACTGGCTCATCTTGAAAAGGAGGTTTCTGAGAAGTTGGAGTCTAAGTAGACTTAGCAGGAGGAACTCACCTAGGACCCTTTTTACATTTGGAAGGAGGGTGAGGCTGTCAGCAAACAAAAGCAGATTTACATGGATAATTCCTCTGGAGCTTAGGGATAGGAAAAACAAATATATGCTTCAATTCTGCAAGGCCTTACCCTTATTCTGTAGAGACTTAAAAAACTCAGCAGCCGCAGAACCAAACATTCTTATTATCAAGAGGAGCATGCAGCAGTTTAGCTTTAATATCATCAGGTAAAGGCTGGAGCTGAAGCCAAAAGTAACGTTTCAAAACAAAATAAAAAACAACAGCATCTCTAGAGGAGGCAGCAGCTGCATCATAACTACATTTTAGAGAGTGGCGGGCTACGTGAGATGTACAGCCCAGTAAAGAGAAAGCCAAAGCCTTCCCTAAAGAATTAGGAAGGTCTGAGATAGTCTGGGAAGCCTGAGAAAGAAGGATTAAAACATGCCTGGTCATGTGGGTCTGGTAGTTAATAGCCCAAAAGGCCAAGGTGGCATCATACATACCTTCTTGCCCATATGTTCCATAGCTTTACTGGCCATGTCTGAAGGTAATAGTTTAGTAGAAGGCAAAAGCTTACAGAGTTTATCAGAAGACAGAGACACACTACAGAAGGGTCAGCAGAAGGACATTTGCGGAGAAACTTACACTCAGGCACCTTATAAAATCTGTCAGGCTTCTTAGGAGCTAAAGGTTGAGAATCCAGGGCCACAGAAGCTGGTATCCAAAAGTGCAGCCAAAACAGGAGGGGCAGCAGAGAGCTTTGGGGACTCCATCTGGAGGAGCTCATAATACCTTTTTAAAATGTCAGAAACCTGAGAACAGTCCCATTTAAAAAAACTCTATCATACAAGAAATAGTGTCCCCAAAGGTGAGTTCTTCAAAGGGAGAGTCTGGACTAATACAGTCTTCCTCCTCAGAGGCATAATCCAAGGGTGAAGGGATCCGAGAGGAATATGCCAAAGACTTTTGCCCAGAATCTAAGTCCTCTTCAGAGGAATCCTGCTCTCTGGGCTTCTAGAGTGGGGTAGAGGAGCAAGGGGGAGCAGGTACAGAAACTCCTTGGGGAGGCTTCAAGGCCATCAATACAGTAAATAACCCCTGGGTAAAATCCTGCCATTCACTCTGTGGATCTTTAGGAGTACAGGAAACATGCATTTTTTTTTTTTTTTTGAGGGACATCTGCCTAAACACCCTAGGAGGTTTAGAACCTTGCCTATATTCAACTAACAAAGTAGGAATCTCCTCCAGAACAAGTATCTGCAGAGTCCCCCTCGGACCCTCTGGAATGATTAGCTAAGGTTTCCTTTCAACATCTGGAAAGGACGTCTGCAGAGCCTCATGGGATGTACAAGAGGTCTGGTCCATGCAGGCCTCCAATATGGTCATGGCAAAGGAATCCAAAGTAACAACTGGGAGATCCTCTGGGCTTTCTCCAGCCTCAAGAGAGGCATCTGGGGGAGGTGGGCCAGTAGCCGAATCAGATCTGACTGTTTTGGTCTTTTTCTTGTCAGGCGGCTGAACTTTGGGACAGGAATATTCTGTCATAGCACACTGCACCAACAATTTAAGATGTTGGTTCTCCAGGTAAATGGACAAGGAGGACAGACTACTGCATAGGGTCTTAAGGACAAATGCTTGGCAGATAGAACACTTCATATGGTTGTGAGAAGCACTCAAACAGAAGAGACACTGCTCATGATAATCCTTATGGGAAACCTGGCTCCCACACTGACATTTCCCTTTCTGGATGACACGTAAACCCACAAAACTGAAAAAGGAAGAAAGATAAGAAAACCCCCCCAACAGGGCACTTATATGAAACATGGCTCAGTGACCAGCACATGAGGAGGAGTGCTTAGACCAATGATCAATGATGGCATTCAGACTAATGGCAAAGAAGGTCTGAGGTATGTACATCTGTACATCATCTTTATGATCTACTCCTTGAACACAACGTACATCTATAAAATCCTAAAGGCTTTGATATACTGGCCAGCTGTTGGGCTACCCATGGCACAGAATCCCTTTAGTAAAGAATGCTGCAACAGTGATATGGAAGGACATTACCTGTCACAGTCAGGGCACCTTTCTTCCTTCTATGCCACACAGCCTACTCAGTCTAGTGGTTTACTCGACTGTTTTCCTGCATTCTCACTGACATAAATCACTTTCAACTACTTGCAAGTTAAAAACAAATTTTATTACTGGAGCTATATGAATAGGCAGGTTAATAACTGATCTGTAAGGAACTCCAGATCTGGAGTTACACTTAACAGTTTCTAAGCTTGTTGCAGCAAAAAAAAAAAAAAAAAAAAAAAGTCTGACCCACAAATAGTTAAGGATTACCTATGACTTGAGCTGTTTATCTACGAAAATGAAATTCGTGTAAGCAAATGTCCAGCACCAAGAAATTCCTAATGACCCACTGGTGAGGTAGTGATTATTATAGTGTAATCAGGTTATTTAAAAATGTGTCTTACTTTTTTTAATAACTTTGCTATATAGTGGCAGTTCTTTAACATCATTTCACTTTGAAATGATTTAGCAGTCCCCAATGTGCTATGGACATTGTTCTAAGTGCCAATACACAACCAGCACACTGTTAAAATTGAAACTAAAGTCACTTTTAAACAGATTACTGTCACGCAATAATGTACTGTATGAGGCATGTGATGTCTCTACATTCTAGCAGTGCAGACAGCTGGTCTTCTAATAATTGCAAAATTGTATTTTTTTAATTAAAAGGATCTGTGCTAACTACCTTTTATCTAAGTAAAAAGATGCCATTTTCCCAATTACACTGATGAAATTCAAAGACCGTTATGCAAGTTACATATCACAGAGGGAAGAAAATTGTGTAAAAATGAAACAAGGAATGAGTAATGCTAGTGGTATTTACTTTATAAGCTTCAATATAAATGGACAAAATAACGAGAAGGAGGTCTTGTGTTTGACAAAATGGAAACAGTGAAGGGACATACACGGTTATTGTAAGAGTTAAAGCTAACAGATTACTATAAACTGTTGAAATTGCCATGGATAGAACGAAATATTTGAACTAGTTCAATTTCCCATTCCTTGAACTTGGAAGAAGGAACTTCCAGAAAACAAAGAATGTCAACATTATTTTCATTCTTAAGAAGGGAGACAAGTCAATGTGTGTAAAACATCAGTTGCCAACTCAGCAAGATCTTTGCCCATAGTCTTCTAAAAACAGTCCCCTTCCCCACAATGAAAACATCCTGCCAAAAGCCTAATGTGTAACTTTGAATAAAATTAGACATTGTCATGGTTAGACAAAATGTAAGAAACATCAGAACTATACATGACTTTCACTGACCTGACAAAGGTTTCAGACTCCTGTCACTTGTGAAGCCTTCAGAATGTGCTGGTGAGGTTTTGCAGCCCTACTAAATTCAAATTCTGTCACTCCTTCATGACTACTGGACTGCCAGCACTCTCTACAATGACTGAAATTGCAAATCAATGTCAACAATGGAGTAGGATGGGCCTTTTGTTCCAACCCTGTTCCTCTTCCTTGCAATCATCCCAGTCTTTAAGTCCAATGTCCCAATCAAACCAACAATTAACACAGAAGATGTAGGAAAAGATTTTCAAACTTGGATGACTGCTGGCAACTTACAATGTTGACCTCCATCCTATATTAAATAGCTCTACAGAAGCATACCAACTGCTGAGAAAGTCAACCTTAAAAAGAAAACACTGATGTACCAGCTTGCTCCAAGCCTTGAAAACAATCCTTCAATATCAAGGTACAGTCCTTGGAGACAGCAGAGCACTTCCTCCACCTCCAGCAGCAATCTATCCTTAACATGAAACAAGACTATGGTTTAGCACTTAATTAAGAAACTTTCAGTTCATCTTCATCAACAGTGACCAATGAAAGGGCACCAAGACACCCATATGGAATTTCTTCTTTTATGCTTTTTGCCCCCATCCCTGTCGACCAAGAGGCTTCCCGTCAAAAGTCTAGGGATGTATCCTGTACAGCATGGTGTAAACCACCAACAGAAGCCAGTCATCCAGGCAGCTATGAGGAGTGTGTGCATGTCCCAGTCACACACAGTATACTTGACAAAGAGACTTTTCTATTTTTAAGCCCTAACCCTGTCCCTGGTGGTGATATGAGCACCTGCATTACCACAGGGACAACTTCTGAATATTTGTACTCCTTCATACAAGCAGACAAGGGCTACCATCACCAGCTTAGGTAGCCCCTAGCTCATTTCCTCCCAAGACTGACTCCTGTTTTCCATGATTTGGTCCACCATCCTTAGTATCCGAGTTAACAGCCAGTCCGGAAACCACCATGATTTGACCCCAGAGATTGGTGAGCTGAAGCTGCCCATTTCCCATCTAACCCTCCTCAGATCTTCCAGTACCTGTGCCATTATTCAAACATTGGTCATCTGGGTTGCGGTCAGAGCTGTATCCCTATTGGCCTGTGGCTGGTTTATTTCAAGCCCCTAAGTGAAAGTTATACATTTACTGTGATACTACATCTATTTGAAGAATTTATTTTTCATTAACCTTCAGAACTTGGCTTTCAAAGAATGCTCATTTCAGCAGCTAAAACATTTATGCTAGCAACTCCCCGCTCTTTCCAATACTATAGTTCCCTCTCTTCAGATTTCAGACCAAGATAAAATGCTAATATCAGACATGTGCAAGCAACAGTCTGCCCTACTCAAACAGGGGAATGCAAGGAGGGAGAGTTAGTAAATCAAGAAATACCAGAACAAAGGACTAAAAAAATGAATTTCAAACAAACACTAAGTGCTTTTGTCTTTATAAGAAGGCTTTATCAAATTATACAACAACCACTCAGTTTTAATAAGGTGAGATCAGCATATCAAATGCAAGCATTCACCCAAAATAGTTTAGTTCTCTTCTTCAAGATGAATTTAATATATACACAGTCAATTCAACATGAACAACAACTAGCTATAATCCCAAGTCACCAACAAAGCTCTCTCTTAGTGAAGTGAGAGATGTTGATGGTGACACTAATATGATCTAACAGAAAAAAAAAACGTTTTGAAATGTGTACAAACTGACCATTGAAACAAAGCATTATTTTTCTTTCTGGTTCTAATGGCACACAAGTGCTCATATGCGCTTTGTAACAGCATTCTAGTAGCTTTGCCCACATAGTAATGGGAACAAGATTCACTGTTTCATAGGTATCCCACAAAAGGCAAATAACTTAAGAGTTAATACTCAGGGTCCTGTTGTAGTTACAAATCTCATAAATGGACCATTACATATGTATGTGAATTATGCAAACAATGTAAATACACTGCTTGCATGGGATAGAGTAATATCACCGTTTTACAGATTCATAGACTGTTACTAGGCTAATGACCCAGGGGGCCTTTCTAAGCCTAGCCAAGCTTTCACAAAAGAATAATGATGTACTGTATCCAAATAGGACATTCACGACCAGGCATTTATAACCTACCTCTGTCCATAAAGGACATGGGTGCCAGGCCCGGTGTAACTTTCCTATTCCTCATCCACTTGTCTAGGCTGTCTAGGTTGTGCTTCAACTGGATAATAGACAAACTCAGCTTCTCATGGATGGGAAGCCTGTTCCATAAGAGGGGCAGTCTCTGGAACACATAACTCCACTACATAATTATAAAAAGGTAGGAGCAAACTACACAGGAAAAAAATGGGAATTGTGGGAACAATACATACAAGGGAAGAATGAGGTTTAAAAGATGGCAGGAATTAGTTACGTAATGTTTGAGTGAGAACAATTGGGTAGATTATAAAGGATGTATAATGTTTGCAACTGGGAGTGTGTCAGTATGGTTTGTGATGTAAAATGCTTGCAACTAGGATTGTGTCAGTGTGATTTGTTTTCATTTCTATAAATGTAAGATTGCTTATGTAGTAACTGATGGTTAACTAAAGTTGTTTCTTGTTTAAAAAAAAGGCAGAAATTGGAATATTTTATGTAATGTTGTTCAGGTTATATGACATATAGCAATACATGTGAAGTATAATGTTTATACAAATATAGTCTGATTACTTTTACATGAATGTAAATTTGCCTGTATCACAAGTGATAATTCAATAAAGTTGTTTGAAAACAAAAATAAGAATGCCTTTAAGAAACTGTTTAGCCTCAAATCTAGAATCTAAAGGAGGTCATAAAGGCAGACAAGCAGAAATAGCTGATAAGTGGGTCTTAATAGAAGAATAAGCCAACCCAGCATTGACCAGTTCACACAAATAAGATAGAACCAAAGGAACATCTACAGAAAGTGGATCCAGTTACGAGAAAGACACCAAACAGAAAACCTCTTCTATTCGGATAAGTAGGATTTCATAATTGTGGGCTTCCTGGCCACCTGCAGGACCCTAAGCATGTTCTGAGAAAAAAAGTGTTTATGGAAGCAAAATCCTATCACCCACAGTGTCAGCTGAAGAGTGGACATGTGAGGATAACTCTTGTCTTATGGGAGTAGGTCCACTCTGTGAGGGAACGTGAAGACTGCCCTTGGCTAAATGGAGAAGGAGAGAGAGAACAAATGCTGCCTGGGTCAAAAGGGAGTTACCAGCAAGAATCTGGGCGCATCCTGTTGCATTTTGATCAGGACTTTTGGAATGAGTGGAAAGGAAGGAAAGGCATACAGAAACATCCCCTTCCAGGAAAAAGAGATGGCATCAATCTTCCATACCAAAGGACCTGGGACTCTGGCACAAAAAAGAGGATGTTGTCTGTTTAGAGGAGAGGCAAAAAGATCCACTTGAGGAGTGTGGAAAAATACTGAAGTTCAACATATTTTGTATTCTGTATATAAAATGTTAAGCAGAAAAATGTTCACTGCGTGCAAACTGAAATGTTCTGGAAAATGTTGATCACTGAGGAATGCAGAAGTTAATCTTAAACTGCTGATAAGAAAGTTAATGGTGCAAGAATAACTGTGGTACTGGCTGGTAAAAACAAGTAATCAAACTATCACTTTCTGATGAATGTCCTGTGTGCTACGTGTGTGTACGTGCAGAAGGGTCTATAAAAGCAGAACTCAAAGTACAAGTAGCCAGACTGCTGGCATACTACTATCATGTAGCAGGTCTCCATGCATGTAAAATAAAGCTGTTTTACTTGCTTACAAGAACTTGGTGTGATTCTTCCAGAATATGTTAGAAGAGTAAAATCTTTCGACATAACTGGTGCCCAATGTTGGGGCGGCCCCTACACGGCGCGAATCAAACAAAGAGAGGCTGAAAACCTGCACAGGTGGAGAGAGATCAGGCTCTCCTCGAACGAAAGACCTCCGACTGAAACAGGTCGAAATTAGAGGCCAGTCACTTTTTCCAGATTCAATCCGTGAGGTGGCAGCGAAACAGGGCGGAGGAATCACAAAGGTAAGCAAAACGTTATTTTTTTGTTTCTGATTGGAATTTTTGTCTAAATTTTAAGGGACTAGTCAAGGGAGAAATTTAATTTTCTCAAGTATAAGGAATATATGTGAATAGATTCCATATACAAGAGATCTCAGGAACAGGAATAGTTTCTCATAAGAGAAATGGGAACAGGAACCAGTTGCGCTAAAGGCGACGACAAAACTGAAAGATGAAAAGTTTATGTTTGATTTACACCCAAAGAACGTAAAATATTTAGATAAATGGAAAAAAGATCATGGGTTTAGTGGATGTTTAAATAAGTCAGAATGTCAAAATCTAGTAAGATTACTGCGCAAACAGGCAGGAAATAAGACAAGGAATCAAAAGAAGGTGGGGTTTCTCCAGGCACAGAAATGGCTGGAGGAAGCAAATAAGAGACCTAGGGAACAAAATTTGAAAAAAGGGTGTGGTAATTCAAGTGAAAGAGATGTGTACTTTGTTCAAAAGGAAGATAATGAAACTTCCACAGTCAGTCGTAGTCACCAGAATCCCTCGGCCCCTCCCATCCAGTATCCAGACCCTGCACAGGTTATCGAGGTGCCCGCCGACCAGGACCCACCACAATACCAGGCTTCGGTGGGTGACCCCCCCACGCCAAGTATTATATTAAAGAGAGAGCCCGCCAACACTCTTGACTTACGCAGCAGAAGTATTAGGAGAGAAGGGCACTGGACAATTAAGGAAAAGGTAGATCAGGAAGGAGAGGAATACCCGCTGATAGAAGTGGCAAATCCTCAAGCAGGCGCAGAAGGCGAGGGTCCTACAATATTGGTCTACCGACCGTGGACCCGTGATGACATCCGAGCGGTAGAGGGATTCCCCATCCGAAAGTAGATATGCGTAAATTCCATTACAGGCGTAGGGGCATGAGAATGAGTTATAGATTAAACGCTGTAGAATTTGAACAAGTAATAAGGCAAATCCTAGGACCAGATTGGCACCTTATTTGCAGAAATTGGGACCCCCTGCTACCAGGGGAAGGAGGAGCCTTGCCGTTTAACTCCAAAGTGTGTAGAACCAGAATAAAGACTCTCTTAGATAAAATAGAAGAACATTGGAAGCCCAAGGCAGATTGGACTTGCATTAATCAATGTGTTCAATCAGATGACGAAACCGTAGACAATTATCTACATCGTCTCACACAATGTTTTGATGCTCATAGTGGGTTGATTAAGGTAGAAAATCAGGAAAATGACTCGCCCTATGAACAGCAATTGAAAAATGCATTCCTGAAGGGCTGCAAGACAGCCATTGGTAACTTTATACAAAAGCATATGATTACACACAGGACAGCGCGTCTACAGCCCCTTATGGAGTATGCTAGACATGCTGAGAAATACCTGAAGGAAAAGAAAGATAAACAAGCCCAGACTTTTACAGTTAGTGAAGATGGAACTTTAATGTTAGTTCAAGGTTCCATGAACATGGAAGAAGGGCGTGGCAGGAAGAGGACGAGGGCAGGGGAGGCGCAAGTCATTCCGAGGATAGGCATTCGAAAGAGGGGAATGTTTTAAGTCGGTAAAGGGACATTTCGCCAGAGATTGCAGAGGACTGGAGAAACGGCTGCTTCCGTAGTACCCGCATGACTATATGACAGTCAGGAAGACGTAGATGGAGGGTATGAGGAAGAAGAAGAAAGTGAGAATGGGGAAGTAGGTACAAGTGAAGACGATGGGAGGGGACAGGAAATGGCAGAAAATGAGGAATATCAAATGGTAAATCTAACAGCACTAGCATCAACTATGCAATTGGAATCCCAACAAGTGATCACATTGCAAGTTGAGGGCCGAGATATAGAATTTTTCTGTGACTCAGGGGCTTCACGAACGTTAGTCAGAAGTACTGCCATATCATCCGATGTTACTTCGGATGAATATGTGCTTGTAAAAGCAGCAAATGGTCGTATTTACAAAGAGCCATTGTCCAAACCTCTGTGGTTTACTGACCCAGAGATGAACCAAACCATACGGTTCCGAGTAATAATTTCAAAAATCTGCCCAGTAAATTTACTAGGAAGAGATTTAATGCAAGTGTTTGGCATAGCAGCCGTCCCAACCTCCACTGGGATGGTGGCAAGGAGAATTGAACCAAATAGTGCAATGCTATTAGAGGGGCAGGGAGATCTACATTACTGGTATAGTAATGATTTGATAGAGACAGGCCCCCAGAGTGTAGTGACGGATCTTACAAATTTGGCATTAAGCAAATACGGAATAGAAAATCCGAAGGTGTCAGATCCATTACATTGCACGATGTATTACAGAAGATGTGCTGGACCTGATTTAGAATACGAAAAGAAATTTCTTAGTTTTAAAGTCACCAAACTAGTATTGCATAGCCTTTTCTGGGACACACTAGGTAATTCTGCAGTCACATGCAGCCTTACACGGGATATGCAACTGCTATATAAGAATGAATTAACCACACATATTTCAGTCACGGAGGGTGAAGGAATGTCATGGTACCTCGTGGGTAAGAAAATAACTGAATGGGTAGGATGGACACCAGAACAGTTGGCAGGTGAAGGCGTTCAGGTTCAAAAACTTAACTGGGTTACACAAGCCAGACCGACCGTGCACCTCTGGGAAGACGAACCGATACAATCCCCTGGGACATTATGACTATGTCTCCTTACCCCCATGGAGGAATCTCAATTGCAGACGATTCCAAACTCGTTATGGTCGCAGGGTCAGCACGATATTGGACTGATTAAAACGGCAGGACAGGTAAAGATTACGCCCAAGTCAGAATTTAGACCTCATAAATGGCAGTATCCCCTGAGCAGAAAGGCAGAGGAGGGCATTTTACCGGTAATCACAGCACTTTTGAAAGCTGAAGTATTAATTCCGTGCACAGACTCACCGTGTAATACGCCCTTATTTCCAGTAAAAAAAACGGATGGGACATGGAGGATGGCACAAGACTTACAGGCAATAAATGCCGTGGTGGTACCTCGGGCCCCCATGGTCCCGGATCCGTCTATTCTGCTGAATGATATCCTTCCAACGGATAACTACTTTTCTGTAATTGATATCAGTAATGCCTTTTTCTCCATTCCCTTGGAGGAAGATAGTAGATTTTGGTTTGCATTTACGTTTATGGGCAAGCGTTATACCTATACCAGGTTACCGCAGGGATACTGCGAAAGTCCGACCATCTTCTCACAAGAGATGTCCACCAATTTGGCTCAGTTCCAACCCGCCCAAGGGTGCCACCTACTGCTGTACGTGGATGATATCCTCCTGGCCGCGACTACGGAAGAACTCTGTAAGTCCGAGACTATTCGACTACTACACTTTCTGGCACACGAAGGACATAAGGTAAATAAGTCTAAGTTACAATTTTGTAAATTAGAAGTACGTTACCCGGGTTATACTATCTCTGGGAAGGGCAGGCGATTAGATGACAGTAGAAAGAATGCTATTTTACAAGCCCCCATGCCGACTACAAAAAAGGAAATGATGTCCTTTTTAGGTATTACGAACTTCTGTCGTAGTTGGATTCCCAACTATGCCGAAGAAGTACACCCGCTATCAGACTTAATTTTTGCTATACCGATGGCGGCAACAGATTTGCTGCACTGGACAGACAAGGCAATACAGGCATTCACTAGAATCAAGCAACTGATAGCTGGATTAGCGACATTGGGGTTTCCAGACTACAGTAAGACCTTTGTACAGACTGTAGATTGCAAACAGGGATTTATGACATCTGTTTTAATGCAAACGTATGGGGATAAGCTAAGACCATTGGCATTTTACTCTAGCAAATTAGACTCAGTAGCACGAGCATTACCACATTGTGTGCAAGCAGTAATTGCAGCCGCCCTGGCGGTGCAAGCGTCTGCCACGTTGGTATTGTTCCATGATCTTACGTTAAAAGTCCCGCACTCCGTAGCAGTCATCCTTCTGCAGGACAAGTTAACATTTCTGTCACCTAGCAGACATTTATCTTGTATGACTACGCTGTTATCACAGCCGCACATGACAAATGAGAGATGCACTACCTTAAATCCAGCGTCACTACTACCCATTGCTGAAGACGGTACACCGCATGTATGCGTAGATCTCATACATTCTAAAGTTCTACCAAGACCGGACCTTAAAGATCAACCCTTACTACATGCGGACTGGACACTGTTTGTAGATGGGTCGGCACGCAAAACAGAAACAGGCACCACGCAGGTAGGGTATGCAGTCACTACTACAACTCAGATAATAGAGGCAAAACCACTCCCCGGGAACTTATCCGCTCAAGCGGCGGAACTGATTGCTGTGACAAGGGCATGTCTCCTTTCGGAGGACAGGGATGTCACTATCTATACGGATAGTCAATATGCTTTCTCTACGGTACATGTGTTTGCTCAGCAATGGAAAAATAGGGGGATGGTTACAACCTCGGGGAAAGACATTATGCACAAAAAACTAATCCTTGATTTATTACAAGCCATTCAATGGCCACGGGGCCTGGCCATCTGTAAATGCGCTGCTCATACCCATGCTAAGGACCCGGTATCACTTGGTAATGCCCTAGCGGACAAAGCAGCCAAAGAAGCAGCTATGTCCAGTACCTTTTCACTTGAAACCACACCTACAGAATTGCAACCAACAGATAAGTTTGATTTACAAACCTTACAAGTCATGCAGGAACTTAGCACAGTACAGGAAAAACAACGCTGGACTAGGTATGGTGTTAGACAGAACAAAGGAATCTATGTGGGACCAGATAATAAATATGTTTTGCCCACTAATCTTTTTAGGTATGCAGCACTAGTCGTGCATGGCCCTTCCCATCTGGGCCCTGCAGCTATGGTTAGAATTATCCACCTTACCTTTTGGACCAAGGGTTTCATTGCATATGCAAAACGTTTTTGTCTATCCTGCATAGTATGTGCTAAATACCACGGGGGAGGGGTCAGAGTTGCCCCGGCATCATTTCCAACACCCCCCTATCCATTTCATACACTATGTATGGACTTCATCGAAGTGACCCCGGCACAACAAAAGAAGTTTGTTTTAGTGATAGTAGATGCATTTACTAAGTGGGTGGAGACTTTTCCGGTGACACATCCGGATGCTCAAACGGTGGCTAAAATTTTGGTCAATCACATCATCCCGCACTTTGGACTTCCTACACGCATCTACTCTGACAACGGCACACATTTTGTCAATCAAATCATTCAGAAACTGTCTACAGTTTTCCAAATTGAACTGAAACACCATTGTGCCTACCACCCACGGTCAGCAGGGTTGGTGGAACGCCACAACGGCATTCTAAAAGGCAAGTTGAGAAAACTCATGGCCGAGACACATCAGTCTTGGATTACCTGTCTACCTCTAGCCCTCCTTTCCATGCGGACAACTCCCACCTCAAAAGGAGTCACCCCTTTTGAGTTATTGTATGGGAGACCTTATTACGTCCCACAGTGGCAAAACTTGTTGCCTGCAGAACGTGAGGGGGGTGAGGAGATAGCAGATTACATGAGAAAAATGCTGACCAATACTAACAGCTGTTTAACGAATGATTGTTTTTCAGGTTCAAGAGACGACAAAATCACGGAAATCAAACCAGGCGACTGGGTCTGGGTCAAAATCATCAAGCGAAAGAACTGGGCATCCCCCAAATGGGAGGGCCCCTACCAGGTGTTGATTGCAACTCCAACGGCAGTTCGGATTAAAGAAAGGTCCTCATGGATCCACCTAACGCATTGTAAAATTGTAAAACATTTTAAGTTAGATAAAAACTTGAATTCCCCTGAGGAACAAACAGACAGCAGTAACCATGAAGGACAATAATGAGAATAAGAGGAAATGGTTCTATTGCAATGTTTTATTGTTTATAACTATTGTGATTGTAATATTTCTGTTTTGGCCATTTCTGTTTTTTTAATGAAGCTAGCCATTCGAAAAGAGACAAACACACCAACTGGCATCCAAACTTTAATACATATCAAGCGATTAAATATGCATATGCATCCTCAATGAATGTCTCAAATTGTTGGGTATGTACTGCAATACCTACTGTACATAGTGGCTTAATGTTAGGGACTGCCCCTCTAGGAACAAATGACACTTGGAATAATTTGTTGTTTGAAACCACGGAAGTACCACTGAGAGACAAGGTGGCGCTGCCTCTTCTGGGGCGCCAAAACGGAACAGTGTGTTTTCAAAAGATTGGAAAAGTTAAGGTGGGGCTGAGCCAATGTAATTTGACAATAGTTCATAATTGTACCCTAGAAGGGCAGTGTGAGACCAAGTTTGGAGCTATAAAAAAAGACATCAATGTAAATGATACTAGTTTTGTTGAAAAAATGTTGTATGTATATGGCCTGTTATTTAAGGGGCTAAAGCCAAATGGGAGTTATGAATTTCCAACCAATATCACACTCAAAACGAATGATTGTTATTTTATTTGTGGTAGGAAAGCATATAAATGGTTACCATATGGCTGGTCAGGAAGTTGTTTTTTGGGATATCTGATACCAGCTATTAGACATGTGAATGCATTACCTCAAGGTAAAATACGAAATGCACGTTCTCTTAACAAACCTATTAATCCCGTAGGTAATATTGATGCATCATGGATTTATCACCATGACTTGGCGCACGTCAGCAGCAAAGGACTCTCACATATGGACCTAGGTGATGATGTAATTGCTTGGGCTGGTATTTTGCCAGCGTATGGGACAGTAAAGTCCATCTGGGAACTGAGAAAACTGTCAAAACTGTTAGAGACTCTGAGTAATGCGACATTTTCAGTGCTAGAATTGGTGACGGATGAATTAATGGCGATGAGAACAGTAGTGTTGCAGAACCGTATGGCGCTCGATTTCACCCTAGAGGTGAAAGGAGGTACTTGCGCTCTCATACACGAGGAGTGCTGCTCGTTTATTCCTGACAACAAGCACGAAATTCAGAGTCACCTTGAAATAATCCAACAAGTTTCTGAAATGACTAAACCTGGTCCAAACCCCTTGACTGACTTTTTCCAAAACTTGTTTGGAAACTGGGGTTCTGTGTTAATGAACATCTTAATTGCTATATGCGTTGGTGCAGTCATATTTTTGCTGCTTGGCTGCTGTTGCATACCATGTATCAAAATGATAATATCGAAGGTTATCTCTGCCAATGCTACAAAAGCATATTTTTCGGATTATGAGAAGGTATAAAACGTATCTGGGATTGTGTAAAATAAACAGTATACAAAATGTTGTAAGGGGGGAAATGTGGAAAAATACTGAAGTTCAACATATTTTGTATTCTGTATATAAAGGGTTAAGCAGAAAAATGTTCACTGCATGCAAACTGAAATGTTCTGGAATGTGTTGATAACTGAGGAATGCAGAAGTTAATCTTAAACTGCTTATAAGAAAGTTAATGTTGCAAGAATAACTGTGGTACTAGCTGGTAAAACAAGTAATCAAACTATCACTTTCTGATGAATGTCCTGTGTGCTACGTGTGTGTATGTGCAGAAGGGTCTATAAAAGCAGAACTCAAAGTACAAGTAGCCAGACTGCTGGCATGCTACTATCATGTAGCAGGTCTCCATGCATGTAAAATAAAGCTGTTTTACTTGCTTACAAGAACTTGGTGTGATTCTTCCAGAATATGTTAGAAGAGTAAAATCTTTCGACAAGGAGTAACCCACTGGTGGACAATATCCAGAAACACATCCCTGTGAAACATCCACTTATGGGATTGTGTTATGGACTTACTCAGAGTCTGCCACAATGATCTGACCTGAGAGAATATAAACTGCCTGAAGAGTCACACAATAGTAGATAGCTAGTTCCCACACTAGAAGAGCAAACCAGCATTGGAAATAAGATCCCCCCCCCTTGCTTACTGATATACCACATCACTGTGGTATTGTCTATAAGCATCTTGAGAGGTCCTGGGAAGAATACAGGGCAAAATTCTTGAAGAGCCAGCAGAAGAGCTGCTGTCTCTGACGATGTAGTCTTTCCTTTGTTGAGGTGACCAAGGACTCTACACCTTTAGAGAGCTGAAAGATGCTCCCCATCTTATGTATGAAGTGTCCGTAAACAGCTCCTGAGAGGGAAGAGGTGGTGGAAAAGGGAGCCCTGGATTGAGAGTCACCTGCTGAATCCACCACTGAAATTCTATCTTGAGGCATGGAAGAAGAGGAACCAAGTCGTCTAGGGGATGAGAATGCTGAAGCCAAACTGATTTTTGAAAGAAATTAAGTTTTCTCATGTGGAGTTTGACAAAACGGAGCATAGGAATGGTGAAAGCCATAAATTCTAGAGTTCTCAGAAACTCCCTTGCTGTGATTAAGGCTAGAAGAAGAATGGACTGAAAGAAAAAAAATGAGAGCCAAGGCCATGGTAGGAGGCAGAAATGCCAGCATTAGAGTAGTCTGGATCCTGCACCCCAGAAATACATGATCCTGTGAAGGAGTCATAGATGGCTTTTGGAAATTTATAGTGATACCAAGGCTTTGCAGGTGGAAAATGCAAAATAATGATGCTGCAATAGAATCTCTGGAGAGGATGCCTTAAGCAGGTCATCTAAGTAGAGAAAGACTTGCATCTCCCTTAGCCTGCAAAAAGCAATCACAGGAGCGAGGCACTTTAAATACCCTTGGGGAAGTAGAAAGGTCAAAGAGCAAAGCAGAGAACTGAAAATCCCAAGAAGCAACAGAGAAATGTAAAAACTTCCTGAAAGGGGTGTGAATAGAAATGTGAAGATAAGCATCCATGGGGTCCAGAGACACTAGAAAAGCCTGAGGAAGCAGCAGAGGAAACAAAGTTTGAAGGGACAACATCCAAAAGGAAGGGACCTTCAGAAAGGTGTTTAAAATTTGAGAGGCCCAGAATGGGTCTCCAAGTGGCCGTGTTCCTGGGAACCAAAAACATTCTGGAGTAAAACCCATTCCCCCTTTGAGAAACTGGAACTTCATGAGTAGTTACCTGAGTCAAAAGATCCTGAAGCACCCCTGAAAATAAAGCCAACTGTTCCTGAGGAGGCTGAGGAATGTGCATGAAAGGAGGAAGAGATTTCTAGACCATGTAATACCCTAGCAGCTAATGGACAGAACCTAGCAATCTTGATTGATCTTTAACCAAACTATAAGGGATAGAAAAAGAGGAATATGCCTGAGACTATAAGGGATAGAAAAAGAGGAATATGTCTGAGAAGAACAGGATAGTGACACAGCACCTGGTTTGTCACAGGAGTCTGGGTAGATTTAGCAGGAGGAGCCCTTTTACCTTGCTTTTTACACTTGGGAGGAGGGCAAGACTGCCTACAAACAAAGGCTGGCTTATTAGGGTAATTTCTTTGAAATTTAGGAACAGGAGAAACAAAATCAAGTTTAAATTCCTGTAAAGCCTCCCCCTTATCCTGAAGAAACAAACAAATCAACTGCAGCTGCACCAAATAAGTTTAACCACAGGAGTATCCATCAACTTATCCTTAATACCAGAATTATCTCCTCATCACAGAACCAAAATCAACAGCTCTTGAAGAAGAATCTGCTCTATCATAACTGCACTTAATAGAATGGTGAGCCACCTGAAAAGAGGTCCCCAACAAAGAGAGCAGAAGTCTTCCCTTTAGAATCCAGAAGGTCAGAAATTACCTGACAGGCTAGAGAAAGAGACAAAATATATTTGGACATATAGGGCCGATAATTAACAGCCCTAAAAGCTAAAGTAGCAGAGGTATAAACCTTCTTACCTAGTCTTTTCACAGTCCTGCTCTCTATCAGAAAGAAGAAACTTTGTAGAAGGCAGTAACTGACATGGTTTGTCAGATGCCACTGACACCAGAGAGGGTCCACTGAAGTGCATCTATATAGGAATTTCCAATCCTCTGGCACCCTCTAAAAGCTATCAGGCTTTTTGGGGGGCAGGGGGATGGGAGTCTGAAGCCTGAGACACAGTAAAAATGGCATCCAACAAGGTATCCAAAACAGGAGGGACAGCAGAAAGTCTGGGATAGTCCATTTTAAAAAGCTTGTAATAGCTCTTCTGCACCCCAGAAACTTGGGCACAATCCCATTTAAAAAAAATTCCATCATCCTGGAAATTGTGTCCCCGAAGGATATCTCCTCAAAGGGAGTGTCAGGACTAGAGGACTCCTCCTCAGAACCATAGTCTCAAGAAGAAGGAATCTGAGATGGATGAGCAAGGGATTCCACATCTGACTCCACCTCTTCCTCAGAGGAATCCTGTTCCCTAGGCCTTTTAAGAAAAGTAGAGGACCAAGGTGGAGTACAGACAGAAATTCCTTGAGGAAGTTTCAAAGCCATAAGGGTATTGAATAAACCTCGAGTGAAATTCTGCCATTAACTCAGAGTCCTTAGGAGTAGGAGAAACATGCTTTGTTTTTGGTTTCTTTTTCAAAGGGACTTCTGCCCTGTAAAACTTAGAAGACTCAGATGTCGGATGACATTCCACAATCATTGTCAGAAATTCCTCTCTAACCAAGATCTGAGGAACACCCCCTAGGCCCTTCGGTAATAATCAGACGTGGTTTCCCTGAACATCTGTAGTGGATATCTGCAAGGCCACAGGGATGTACATGAGGTCAGATCCATGCCAGCATCCAAAGGAGTCATGGCAGAGGAATCCCACAGAGGAGCCGGGCTTTCTTTAGCCTCTGTAGAGACGTCCCATGGAGGAGGTACAGTGGAAGAATCGGACCTAGACTTCTTGGCTTTCTTTTTCACAGACAGCTGACCCTGAGAGCAGGAAGTTCCCTCCATAGTGTCTTTCAGTAAAATAAATGCTGGTTATCTAAATACAGGGCCAAAGAAGAAAGCTGACTATGGAGAGCCTTTGGGATGAAAGCCTGACAAATGGAACAAGATGAGGATGCATGGTCGTGGGAAGCAGAGAAACAAAATAAGCACTGCTCATGACGGTCTTTATGGGGAAATCTGTCTCCCACACTGGCATTTACCCTTTCTGGATGACATGAACCCCACAAGCAACAAACAAAAAGGAAAAAAAGATAAGAGCAAAACCCCCATCTGAAAAGGCTTGGTGAACCAGCAACGAAGCGGGCGTTCAGACAGATTATCAAAAGATGGCATTTGGACTTGTAGCAAAGTTGTTCTCAGGATGGTACTTCCAGATGTCACCTTTATGCTCTATGCTATACACAGGGAGCATAAATGTAACATGCAGCGTACCTTAAAGCAACCTAAAGGCTTTGTTATACTGGCCGGATGCTGGGCCGCATTTGGCAGGGGGTCCCTATTTTAAAGAATACTGCAACAGTGAAACAGAACAACATCACTGGGAGATTGATGGCTTGATTCAGACTAAATTCAGACACAAATTTAGCCATGAAATGGATGTGTGTTAACACAGCCCTGTCCTTGTTAAAAATCAGACAGGGTTGGCTAAACACATGAGCTTGCAGCTTAGAGAATCACCTTGCAGATGTCATAGTAATGATAGAAGAATGAAGATGAGTCTTCCAAGTAATGAACTGTAAATCAGCCTGAGAGGCAGGTTAAAAAGAAGGTAAGGTAAATTTTTCCAGTTGAGATCCCAGGGAAGAGGGATTTACTTTTGAGGGGATCTCACTTGCAGCAATCCTTTCATAAACTGTGTGACCACAAAAAGAGATGAGAGTGGGGATCCATGGGCAAACAAGCTGAGATGACTGCAAGATGCATTTTGACAGAGATATATGACAAACCATCTCCAAATAGCTCACACAAATATTTCAAAACCAGAGGGGTCAAAACCCTTTACACTTGTAAATGCAAGATTTTCTAGTTGCAGGTTTTCTTGCTGCACATCCTCATTTAGCAAGTGCCTAAAGTCAAAATAAAATTATTCAGGCTGTCAGCTGCAACTGATCTAAGTTAGTTAATTAAGTTAGTTAAGTTAGCCAGTCAATCCTGATGCTGTATGAGCAGATCCAGTCTGTGAGGAAGCTTGTGATAATTGCCCTTGGCCATTTCCATTAAAAGGAAAAAACAACTTTGCCTGGGTCAAAAGAAGGCTGTCACAATGACCTTTGTTAATTCTTACTGAGTCTTAAAAGTACCTTGGGAATCACTGGAAAGGGTGGGAATGCATACAGGGACGTTCCAGAACATGGGAATGACAGGGCATCTGTCTTTCAAGCATGGCTGAAAGGATAACATGAACAGAATTTATTTCAGTCATCTATTTTAAAAGAGGCCAAACAGATATACCTGAGGTGTTCCCCACATCTGGATCAAGTCCAGGAAGACCTCTACATGGAGCTTCTACTCTTGAGATTCTACCTAGGATCTGATTAGCTTGTTTGCCACTGTGTTGATCTCCAACAGAATGTATGAGGCCCAAACAGTCCAAGAACGCTGTGGAGCCAGTACCCAAGCTATCACTGCCAACTGGCAAAGAGGGCATGACTTTGTACCCCCTTGCTTGTTCAGATACTACATCATAGTAGTGTTGTCTGTGACCTCTCGAAGAGGACCTGGAGTTCATAAATGGTGAGGAACTTTTAAGGCATGAATCACTGCCAAAATCTCTTTTATATTTATGTGCTTTGGCATGTCCTGAGGACCCCGCAAGCATGTGTCTGATGACAGAAAGGGAGTCTTGGATTCAGAGACAGTTGATCCCTCCACCACTGAAGTATATATTTCACAAATCCCAGGACCAGTACCTGGAAATCCAAGAGATGAAGGTGCTGGGTCTAACAATTCTTCAAGTACTACTGAATTTTTCCTCATGACTAGACTAATCTGGCCAGTAGCATGAAGTAGGGTGACTAAGCATAGTCATTCCTTTGCAGGAGTTGTTCCAGTTTTGGAAAGCAGTCCCTCTTGTTTGTTTCAAAGAATTATTCCCCTGCCATTTACTTTTGGATCCCTAACTTTTGTTTGGCTGGGATTTTTGCTTGTACTGCTCCTTGAATTAAGGTGCCTTGTTTGAGAAGACATTTGTGTATATGAAATATCCTAGATACCCCATGCATTAATTTGCCTTGATCATCCCTCTGTTTGAGAATGTGTATAATAGAGGGCCTAAACATCAATTCCGAACGTAAAGGTGCATTCAAAAGTTTGGCTTTTAAATCAGAGAGCTTCTGATTATGTAACCAACTATACCATCTCAATACAACAGAAGCAGCAGCATTTCTCAAAAAAAAAAATGCAGCAGCATTTCTCAAGACTGTATCTTTACATTCAAGTACACATCTCAAGGAATGTTTCAAAATAAGAAGTTATGTACCTACCATAACGTTCCATGTTAGTTGTCTTCTCTCGCCTTCTTTCTTGCTTGATGGGTTCGGAGCCGATCCCTCGGCTCCGACTCGGCACTTGCTAAGCTCGAGAGTCACTTTTACCAGCTCGAGGCAGCCCCATATCCCATGATGCAAGGCGGTAAGTACCCAGATCTCGTTTGATGACAAAGGGCAACAGCACCAAGCATAAAACACTTCCAAAAGGAAGAAAGAAAACTTACAGGATGGAAGAAGGACCAGGTCTGAATGGTCTTCAGCATAACAATTTCTTATAACAAGGTCTGTCCAGGCCTGGGGAAGGAGGGAGGGTCAAGAAAGAAGGAGAGAAGACAACTAACATGGAGCGTTATGGTAGGTACATAACTTCTTAATGTTAAGTTGTCAATCTCGCCTTCATTCTTGCTTGATGGGACCGCGTCCTAGCACCTCTATCCTGGGTGGCTCAATGGAACAGACTCTTGAGGACTGTAGAGCCAAAACTGGCTCTGTCCCTGGAGGCCAAGTCCAATTTGTAATGGGAAACAAAAGTGTGAGGAGTGGCCCAAGTGGCGCTGCACAAATAGTGTCTAAAGGAAGTCTAGCTTGAAAGGCTGTAGAAGTAGCTAAGCTCCTAGTTGAATGTGCTTTAGGTTTTGAGCACAGCTGTTTTCCCCTGAGCAGATAAATTTCAGAGATGACCGAAGAAAGCCATCTGGACAAGGTCACTTTAGAAACAGTAAGGCCTTTTTTATTATCCGCATAGGAAACAAAAAGTTGGTCAGATTTTCTAAATTTTTTGTTCTGTCCAAATAATATCTAAGTTGACGGTGGACATCAAGATAATGTAGTTTTGTTCGGCTCTGTCTGAATAGTTTGGGAAAAATACAGAGAGATCAATGGATTGATTCAAATTGGTCTTTGAAGCGACCTTAGGCAAAAAGGTCGGATTAGTTCTCAAAGATACTCTGTCTTTGTGAAAAATCAAATAGGGGGGTCGAACCGATAGAGCATGAAGTTCAGACACCCTCCTGGCCGATGTAATAGCCACTAGGAATAAAGTTTTCCAAGAAAGAAATTTCAGGGAACAAGAAACAGCTGGCTGGAAGGGGGGAAGAATCAAGGATGTCAGCACTAAATTTAGATCCCACTGAGGAGGAGGATTCCTGATTGGAGGCTTTAGTAGGAAAATTCCTTTCAAGAAGGCCCTGCAAAGCCTATGGGACATAATATTATGATCTGCACCCGACATGAAAGTTGGAGATAGCAGCCAATTGAACTCTGACTGTGGAAGAAGAGGAGCCTGCATGAAAAATCTCTGCTAAGAAGTCCAGGACTGCCTGAACAGGGGCAGTGAAAGGATCAATATTCTTGGCCTTAGCCCAATAAGAGAAACGTTTCCATTTGCTTGTATAAATCCTCCTGGTAGAGGATTTTAAAGAAGCTACTATGATGTCTCTAACTGGGTTAGAGATCAAAGGAAGCCTGGCTAAGGAAGGAAGTGGAGCAACCATGCTGTGAGGTTGAGAGAAGGGATAGACCGGTGCAGCTGACCGGATTGGTGAATCAGAAGATCTGGCACTGGGTCCAGATGCCACGGCTGCACCAAAAGGTGATGATGGAGGAACGGGAACCAAACTTGTCGAGGCCAGTGAGGGGCAATGAGAATCAATTTGGCTCTCAAAACGGTAGCTTTCTGGATAACTTGAGGGATCAGAGGAAATGGAGGAAGGCATAAAGAAGTCCCTGGGGCCAATCCTGGGTCAGAGCGTCTCTGGGGGGATGGCCTGGTAGAGGGAAGAGACAGAAGAAGTCTGGGCATTTGCTGTTTTGGGGAGTAGCAAAAAGATCGCAACATGGACGACCCCATTCCAGAAATATCTCTTCCGCTATAGATTGCTTGAGAGACCACTCGTGAGGCATGAGGATAGCTCTGCTCAATCTGTCCGCTACAATGTTGGTTTTCCCAGGGATATGCGTTGCTACCAGAAACCGATGAGAGGAGATCGCCCATTGCCATAGTCTGAGCGCTTCTCGACACAAGGGGTAAGACTTGGTTCCACCCTGTTTGTTGATATACCAAACTACAGACATGTTGTCTGTGTGGACTGCAATTGTCCCTACGGGAAGAAAGTCATTGAGGGCTTGCAACGTTAAAAGTACTGCTCTCATCTCCAGGACATTTATGTGCAGATGGTACTCGAACGGCTGCCACGTCCCATGAACCATCCTGCCCTGATAATGACCCCCACCCGATCAGGGAGGCATCCGTGGTGACAGTGGCTATCGGGGATGGGGGTACAAAGTACCTGCCTTGGTGAACCTGAGGAGATGTGATCCACCAAGCAAGATGATCTTTGCAAGTCTGTGTCACCAGAATCTGGTGACGCATTGGAAGTTGTTGGTACGACCACTGTGCGAACAGCATCCACTGAAGAAGGCATGTAGAATCGAGCCAGGGAAGAAGAGTAATGGCCGCAGCCATGAGGCCTAATACCTTTAGAACCATTCTGGCCTGTACTTTCTTGTTGGCCAGAATGATCCTGACATGACTCTGAATGTCTGAAACTCTTTGATCTGTAAGGGTAGCTGACATCCGAACAGTGTTTAAGTTTGCCTATGAAAGTAATAGACTGGCAGGGCGATAAGGATGACTTTTGAAGTTGATCGAGATGCCCAAATGAGAACAAAGACTTATTGTGTAATCCCTGGCTTGAATAAGCTGATGCCTGGTGGTGGCTGACAGGAGCCAGTCGTCGAGATACGGAAACACCTGGAATCCTTGGCGTCTCAGGTGAGCCGTGACCACTGCCATGCATTTGGTGAACACTCTGGGGGCTGTAGTGAGACCAAAGGGCAGGGCTCTGAACTGGAAATGACTGGACCCCAGCGAAGCGGAGAAATCTCCTGGAGCGTCTGTGAATTTTGATGTGATAGTCGCATCCTGAAGATCTATTGAGCACATCCAGTTGTCCTTCTGTAAGAAGGGCAGAATTGACTGAAGAGTGACCATTCGAATCTTGTTTTCCTCACAGACTTGTTGAGTCTGCTGAGATCCAATATTGGTCTCCAGTCTCCCGTCTTTTGGGGACCAAAAGAACCTTGAGTAGATTCCGGGCTCTGAATGGTCTGTTGTAACTGGCTGAATGGCTCTTTTTGCAGTAGTTTTGAGACTTCTAACTCTGCAATTTCCCTTAGACCGGTGGTACATCTGGAAGGGAATTTGAGGGAAAGGACTTTCCTCGAAAGGAATTATGTAACCCTTGGATATGATCGACTGTACCCATCTGTCTTGAGTGAGGGAATGCCAGGCTTCTGGGTACAGTGATAATCTTCCCGACTGCCTCCAAGGAGGGACAGCCGGGCAACATCTCAGGGATGCTGAAAGGGCTTGTCAGAGAGGCTCTCTGTTTCCCTGGTTTTGGACCCCTCTGCCTCTAGAGCGTCTGTTGTTGTTACCCCTCTGCCTCTAGGGGTAAACTGCCCTCGTGTATCTGGCCTGAGTCCTTGGGATTTGCGGAATCACATTTTTCCTCCTTTCTGTCCTTTGCGCTAAGGTCTAGAAGGGGTGGAAAAACGGACTCCTACAGCAGAAAGAGTCTTGCCGTCCTGCTCACACCTCGTCAAAGTTTCCTTCACCTGAGGGCCAAACAAAGCTGACCCATCAAAGGGAGAATTTGTGAAGGAGGCCTTAAAGGGATCTGCAAAGTCACATAGCCGCATCCAGGCTTGGCGTCTAAGAGCCACACCTGTACCTGCGGCCCTACTCTCCATCAGCAGCATATGATATTAGCCGCATGGAGGAGTTTGCAATGGAATTAAGGGTTCCTAGCTGCGAAGCAATTTTTTCTTGAGCCCCTGCAGCTGTAGGATCCTGTACTACTTCACCCAGCTCCTTAAGGATATCTCTCTGGAGTCTGGTGAAGTGACATAGGTAATTCAGCGAACGCATAGCAAAGGTCGCTGAGGAAAACATCCGCTTACGTACCTATCCATGGTCCTAGAGTCCTTATTAGGAGGATGGGCCAGTGCGGAAGGATCTGCAAGTTCCTTCTTGGTGGCAGCAGCCACCACCATGGCATCAGCGGGGACACCCTTAGTGAGGAATTGCTTGTCACACGGGGCAGTGATAAATTTTGAAGGCCTCCTAGGGACTGGCTCTACAGAGTCAGGAGCAGCCCACGCCTTTCGGGCAATAACCTGCATAAGGGGGTCGAAAGGCGGAGACACCCAGGAGGTGGAGGGCCGAGATCCAAACGCCTCTAGGTATACTGACTCATCCTCAGAGGGATTATTGGTGGGCCAGTTTCCCCTCTGTCTAAGGAGTTCTAGGATGTCTGAGAAGGAGACATCCTCAGAGGGGGATCTTGGGGATCCCTCTGACTCAAAGTCAGTATCTGAAGTGATAGACTCGGGGGAGTCTACGTGTTTCCTCTTACAAGTCCTCTTCCTAGGAGGATCTCCCGAAACATCAGGAGAATCCTCGGAAGAGGGGGAAATTCCCAATGGGGAAACCTGAGGCGGAGGATCTCTGGGTCCTGTAGCAAGAGAAGTGGCAGAGATGTCAACAGGCACTATAGAGGGAGGAGCTAAGGGAACAGACTGCTGGCTGATACCAGTGGCCAGCACACTCTTCATCACCTCGAATGCTCCCCTCCCAGGCAGGTCCGAGAGAACCCGTTCCGAAGAGCTAGGAACTCCAGGGACCACCGAAAGGGAAGTCTCCGAGGCAGATGTCGGAGCCGAGCTCACCAAGGCCGAGGCTCCAAGGGGAAGAGCGGGTTCGGACAAGGGTCCGATGCCACTCACCCCCTCGGAGGAGACCATGGAAGCCCGGCCACCGAATCCCTCTAAGGAAGGTCTCGAAGAGGAGATAAGAGTAGAGGCTGAAGGGACAGAAGGGGGTATCCGTCCCTCAGCCGTAGCAGTAACCATTCCCGAAGACTCCAACTCCAAGCTCTGGGGTAGAGTTGAAGGAGGAACTGTAATGGGGTGTGGACCAATAGTCGTCTGTTGAGATGGACTATGTAACATTTGGGCCAGTGCCTGTGACTTAAGTAATCTACTGACCACTCTCTCTAGGTCATGGTCCGAAAGCCTGGATGACCTTGAAGATCGGCTCCGATGGCTCCGTTCCGAGAGGAGAGGTGAAGCCGGAGCCGAAAGTATCGGCTCCAAGGAAGGAGACCTCGACCTCTTCCTCGAAGGAGCCATCGGAACCGATGAAACTATTGAACCTGTCGGAGCCGACAACTTATCGGAGCCGACAGGTAGCCTCGATGCATCGGCTCCAGCCGAGCCGATACAGCCACAAAGTAACGGTGTCGGAGCCGATCGGAGCTGACACCGATGCCTGTGCCACATGGTGGTCGGAGCCGATCGGAGCCGATGCCGAAGTGGTCGATGCAGAATCGGCACCGATAGCCATCGGTGCGAAGGCTGTTAAGCCAGAATCGGCTCCAGCGAGCCGATCTCGACTCAGAACGAGTCGGAGCCGAGGCCGCAGGCTTTGACACAGAAGCCTGGGCCTTGGAAGACTTGGCAGTCTTAGATGGAGCCGACTTAGCCGGAGAGCCCTCCGGCTTAAGAAGGCCCCTGAGTATTAATTTGTTTCTTCTTTCCTGCAGGACTCTCTGGCTGAAAGAATGACAAATAGCACAGGAGTCCTGCAGGTGAAGAGGCCCCAGGCAATAAAGGCAAGAAGTGTGACCGTCTGTCAGAGACATCTTCTGACAGCACGAGTCACACTTCTTAAAGCCTGAGACCCTTTCTTTTGACATGGTGTAACACAACACACACACACACCAGTCAAAGAATTTAAATTTAAATATACCAAAAAGGTATAACTACAAACACACACACACACCCTAACAGGGGGGGGATGGGATGGGTAAAGTCTGACTAAAAAAATAATAAGAGACAGACAAATTTCTGTCAGAAACAGTTTAAAACTAAATAAAAACTAACAATAAGGGGTTTTTAAGTTAAAAGGGGCTAAAATAGTGAAATAGTAAATCACTTACCAGGAGCTGGTAAAAGGAGGACCTCATAAGCGAAGCGGCAAACGAGATCTGGGTACTTACCGCCTTGCATCATGGGATATGGGGCTGCCTCGAGCTGGTAAAAGTGACTCTCGAGCTTAGCAAGTGCCGAGTTGGAGCCGAGGGATCGGCTCCGAACCCATCAAGCAAGAATGAAGGCGAGATTGACAACTTAACATCCAGACTTCAATCAGAAACAGTTTAATTCATAAGACTTTTGCTCTTCAGGTAAGGATGCTGCAAAATCATCCAAACAGTACGCAGACCATAAAACTAATTTCTACATATAGCCTTAATAACAACATTCAAAAGGCTGGATTATTAGAAAGAGATACCCTTCTACCCTGAAGACCTAATCATTTTCCATCTTTATCAAGGGTTGTTAGATTAGAAGAAGCCAAGGACTTTATCTGAGCAGGCAGCTGTGAAGAACATAGGTAGGTAAGCAATCAAATGAGAAAATGGACCTGTCATAACAGAGGATACCCTACATTTTCTCCAAGCCTTTTTAGGGACTGCTGGATTAGATACTGATGTCCTGCAGGTAGCTTTACAAACATCTTCCAAGGCCAGTAAGAGAGGGAGATAGCCACAGAACTGGGCATCTCCTCCTCTATAAGGTCATATAGCCGGGTCTATATTATGTTATCGAAAACTGCATTCACCGAACTGCATCTACATCGGAAATGCAGTTCAGCGAATTTGCTCTTGTGGGGGGGGGGGCTGTGCCCCCCCACACCCCCACTAATTATATACATCAACTCCAAGATCGCACTACAGTGAGCAAAGGGCAAATTTTCCAATCTTCACTGTACTGTGATTTCACCATTAACAGTTCACTGAACTGCATTTCCGATGTATATGCAGTTCACTGAACTGAATTTTCTGTAACATAATATAGACTCCCATATAGCCTGCTAAACTCCACAGTAGTTCCCAACTGCTTCCAAGCAAAAACATTATTAAATGCAGCAATCTACGGAAAAGTGAACAACATATTTGGACTTAATCTCAGGTTCACTTTCTGTAGAATCAAAGTAAAGTACAGTTGTGTACACTTACCATAAATGTAGATGTTTGAGTGCATTCACTGTTGCAGTCATTACATTTGGGTAATCTGCTGGCAGGTTGCCCTCAGTCGGCCTGATTAACAAAGTCTTGGGTCCTGCATCGGTTGCTGTCCCTTCTTCCATGATGTCAGGTCGTCAGGGGTATAAAACATGCAGCCGACGCCATTACATCAGTTTTTCTTGCCCCAGATGTCAGGTGCCCCCCAAATGGGGAGCAAAATATACACACACACACACACACACACATATATATATATATATATATGTGTATATATATATATATATATATATATATATATATGTATATATATATATATATATATATATATATGTGTATATATATATATATATATATATATATATATATATATATATTTATATATATATATATATATATATATATATATATATATATATATATATATATATGTATATATATATAAAATTTAAAACACAAAAAATATACCTCCAAACAAAAGCAAATACACCAAGAAGGCTTTTAAGCATAGTAAAAGAAAGTAGAGGTATAGTAAGAGAAAAACAGGGGGCTGGAGGGTGGGTAACCAGGACTGCAACAGTGACTACACGTGAACATCTACATTTATGTTAAGTGTACACAACTGTACTATGTTCTTCATGTTTCACTGTTGCAGTCATTACATTTGGGTAGATTCCCAAAGCTACGGTTGGGAGGATGGATTTGTACAGCATTAGGACCAGCTATAAGGCCCTGCAGGACAGCAGTGGCAAAGCCAGCTCTGGATTTAGAGAAGAAAGGTAAGTGGTAATGCTTGGTGAATGTACGAACTGAGCTCCAGGCAGCAGCTTCTAGAATGTCTTTGGTAGGAACACATTTGAGAAAGGCAGTAGAAGTAATGCAGCCCTGGTGGAATGAGATCTGATTCCCTGGGGGATAGTTTTACCACGGAGCATATAGCAGAAACGAATACAATGGCTTATCTATTTTGAAATAGTCTGCTTTGAAATAGCCTTTCTCTCTGCCCCTGCAGCAAATGCTACCAGTAGTTGTTCAGATTTTCTTAGAGAGTTTGTCCTGTTTAAGTAAAATCTAAGTTGTCTGTGTACATCCAAGGAATGCAGAATTCACTCCCTCTTGTTCTGTGGATTGGGAAAGAAAGTTGGCAAATGAATGGTCTGATTAAGAGTCACACTGGATACCACCTTAGGCATGAAGGATGGATTGGTCCCGAGAGACACCCCGTCCGCATGAAAAATAATGAAAGGCTCCACTGCCATAAGAGCCTGTAATTCAGAAATCCTTCTAGCTGAAGTGACTGCTAAAAGGAAAGCTGTTTTCCAGGAGGGAAAGTTTAAGTCTACAGTAGCAGCTGGCTCGAAAGGAGGGACAGTGAGCTTCTCCAATACAAAATTGAGGTCCCAGGCAGAGGTTGGAGCTCTCCTGAGTGGTCTTAAGTTTTTGGCCCCTCTGAGATACTGCTTTAGCAGAAGATGAGAGAAGAGGGGAGGTTCTGTGTTGTAATGTGCTGAAATGGCAGAGGCATGGATTTTTATGGAAGAAAAGGACAGGCCCTTGTGAATCTCAGTTAAGTATTGTAAAATCGGAGGAATATTGGGCGCTGCTGTTCTTATTCTTTGTGATTGCTTCCAGGCACAGAATCTTTTCCATTTGTCAGCATAAGATTTTCTAGTACTAGGCCTTTTCGCCTCCAAAATGACATCCATCACAGGTTTGCTGAGGGATGCTAAAGGTGAATTTATGTGATTAGCCATGCTGCAAGATTCAAAGTTTGAAGCTGAGTCTGCATAATTTGGTTGTTCTGCTGAGACAGTAAGTAAGGGGTCTGAGGCAGGTGCCACGGTGGAAGGTGTGACACACTGTGCAGGAGTGGGTACCAGTGTTGGCGAGGCCAATCTGGAGCAATCAGGATCATTTTTGGTTTGTCCTGCTTGATTTTTTAGTAGAACTTTGGAGAGCAGAGGCAGAGGGGGAAAAACAGACTAATAGGTTTTTCCAGCTGAATGATAGAGCATCCACTTTCCAAGCTTTTTTGTGATGAGTTCTTGTGCAGAATTTGTCCAACTGACAGTTCTGGGGTGAGACAAAAAGATCTATGTCTGGACTCCCCCATTTGCGTGTCAACATGTTGAAAATCCATGGTTCCAGTTTCCATTCATGTGGGTCCATGAGATTTCTGCTTAGATCGTCTGCCAGAGTATTCAGCTTTCCTGGCAGGAATTGTATTTGGTAGGTCAAGGCCGTGTCCCACAATGTCACGGCTAGTCTGCATAGGGGGTAGGAATGTGTACCCCCCTGGTTATGTACCACATAACTGTGGTGTTATCTGTCTTTATTATTAATTGTCCTGGATGAAGGTAGTCCTTGAAGGCTGTCAGAGCATTCTGTACAGCTAGCACCTCTTTCTGATTGATATGAAGGTGCATTTGATTTGGGCTCCATTTGCCCCGAATGCACTTCCCTGCCAGATGAGCACCCCAAGTATAGTCTGATGTGTCTGCAGTTAGGGTTTGGGCAGCAGGGGGTGGAGTGAATGGCAGTCACTTGTTTTGGTGGCAGGCGTCTGCTGACCATAGGAACTCTAGTTTCAGGCAAGGTATGATAGGAATCATTGTTTCCAGACTGTGACAATGTTGACTCCATAAACATTTTAAGTACCACTGAAGTTTCCTCATATGCAGTCTTGCATATGGAATTAGAAGAATGCAGGAGGCCATGAACCCCAAGGCTTGTAGAATTTGTCTTGCAGACAGCAGGGTTTTTGTGGCCACCTGTTTGAAGTAAGTCACCAACTGAATTTGCTTTTCTGGCATAAGGTAAGCCATCTGGGCAGTTGTATTTAAGCTTGCACCCAGGAATGTAATTTTTTGAGAGGGTACCAGTTGTGATTTCTTTCCTTTTACTGTGTACCCTAGACAAGTTAGAACCCTTTTTACAAATGCCTGATGTTGTAGAAGAGTGTCCTTGTTTTCTGCCTGAATTAGACAATCGTCCAGGTATGGATATATTTGAATATTTATTTGCTTGCAAAATGCAATTACTGTAGCCAGGCACTTTGTGAAGACCCTGGGCGCAGTAATAAGCCAAAGGGCAGTGCAGAGAACTGGTAATGCAAATAGCCTGCTTTGAAGCGGAGGTATCTTCTGCAAGATTCCCTGATTGGGATATGCAGGTGAGCCGCTTTTAAGTCTAGAGTTACCAACTAGGCATCTTTGCCTAGCATAGGAAGTAACTGTTGAAGAGTCAACATCTTGAATTTTGGAAAGTCCAGAAATGTGTTTAGAGTTGATAAGTCCAGAATTGGACGCCATGATTTGTCTTTTCTGGGTACCAGGAAAAGTCTTGAATAGAAACCTTGTCCCTTTTCCTCTTTTGGTACTGGTGAAATAGCCCCCATGTTCATGAGGAACAGAACTTGTTTCTGGGCCTCGGCCCACTGATTTGGGGGCAAGTCTGGCCATCCATTTGGGATTGGCAACATGTGGAAATGAAATCTGTATCCCTGGGATACTATATTTAAAACCCATTTGTCCTGGGTTATAAGTTGCCAGTTTCTTGCATGAAGTGCCAGCTTTCCCCCCAAAGGGGCTGCTAACAGATAAGTGCTTGGTGAGTGTAGAGGGAAGTCATTGAGACTGTTTAACATAGGGAGGTGCCTTGTTGGTTCCAGATTTGGAGGTGGAGGCACCCCATTGTTTTGTTCTAAAGGTCCCTTGTGACTGAAACCTGGAGCCTTTGGAATGTCTGGGTTTGACTTGAGTGGCTCTCGAAGGAACTGGAAAGGACCAGCTCTTATTAGGCCAGTGCCTACTAAATCTTGGAGGTTGCACTTGTAAGAAATCTTTCACAGTTTGCATAGATTTAGCTTTATCTTCCATCTTTTTTAAAACTTTTTCTGCCTTATTAGCAAAAAAAAAAAAAACGGTCCTGTTGTAAAGGAGCATCCAGCAATTTTGCTTTAACATGATCATACAGAGTTTGCTCTTTAAGCCAAGCATGGCTTCTTAACACAGACCCAGTTACAGCAGCCCTGCAGGAGGCCTCCAAAGAATCAAAACCACATTGCAAAGTATGCTTTCCAACTTGTTCAGCTAAATGCAATAAATCCTGTAAATCTTTATTTTCCACACAGTCAGAAATTGACATAATTTTCTGTTTAAGCAGTCCCATAATATGCTGTTGATATTTAAGCATATGAAATTGACAATTTAAAACCCTGATTGCCAAGTTGCAGAAGTGTAAACCTTTTTACCCCATCTATCCAGCGCCCTGGAATCTCTATCAAAAGGGGTAGGAATTTTAGCAGTAGAGGCCTTAATGCCCTTGGGACCCTGAGAAATGGTTTCAGGATCTGCAATAGGATTTTTGAAAAGGAATTTGTGGGAGTCAGGAACCCTATAGTATCTGTCTGGCTTACAAGGAGCCGGAGGCAGAGAATCAGGAGTCATACTAGACTCTGATAAAACATCATCAACAATGTCAAGAAGAGGAGGCATAGCCAAAGGCCTATGCTGAGGAAGAAGAAGAAAATTCCTGTCACTTTTTAGATTCAGAGAAATCCTGACTTTCCCAGTGGAAATGTTCCCTTAAGGTATGTAAAGTTTCCCCAAAAGAAAAATCCTCAGGGGGAAAAGCAGAAGGAATGGAATCTTCTGCATCAGAGTCCTCACATGTAGGTATAGACAAATCCTGTTCATTAGAAGAGTCAGAAGAAATAGAATCCTTTTCAGAAGATTCATAATCAATGTCTTGCTGAGGCCTCTTAGAAGGAGGGGGTTGGCTACCCCTGATCAGAGTAATTAAATCTTCAGCCATTTTGATCATTTGTTTTTTAGGCATAGAGGCCTGCACGTGACCCAGGCGTCATTTTTTTAGACATAGATTTAGATTTTGGCCTTAGTCTTGAAGATGTCATTGGTCTAATATACAAATCTTTAGGCCTGAAAACACCCTCAGAAGCCGGTGCCTGCACAGCGGCTCCGGACCCATCTAAGGTAGAGACATTTGCGGGTTCCATAATTGAAGCATCTCGCGGCATACCATACTCCGAATGGGTCTCAGTAGGGGCCTGCGAATCAGAAGCAGTGGGTATCAGGGGCTGCGAAAGCACCTCACTGAGTACCGGCGAACTGGTGACTGGCTTAGGAGAAGCGTCGTCGTCAGTTTTTGGACCTCGACGGTCTGTCTCTGTCTTTTTCTTTGCATTTTTTAGATATTCCGGTAGTCGGATTGCTAACCGACGACATTTCTGAATAATTAAATCGTGAGCCAAAATATTTAGAAGCAAAAATATACCAACGTTTAATAGTGCGCCGATTAAATTTAGCACAAAACCGACAGCAAGGTACGTTGTGGTCAGGGCCTAGGCAAGAAATACAGTACAAATGAAAATCCTTATGAGGTATTTGCTTCCCACAAGTAATGCAATTATTAACTTTACTGACATTGGTAAGGAGCAAGAAAAAGTTTCCCCAATGGGGTACTTAGCTTTTAGTTGAAGACTTCGGTTCTGAAACTCGAAAACAAAAATTTCAGGAGTCAGCCGACCGGCACTTGCGAACTGCTTCTGCTTTGGGTACCGTGCGGCAAGAAAGACTGATGTAATGGCATCGGCTGCATGTTTTATACCCCTGACGACCTGACGTCATGGAAGAAGAGACAGCAACTGACACAGGACCCAAAACATTGTTAATCAGGCCGACTGAGGGCAACCTGCCAGCAGATTACCCAAATGTAATGACTGCAACAGTGAAACATGAAGAACATCTGCATTAGGCATCAACAAAGGAAATTTACCATTGTCCTCATCACACTCCTCATCATTCTCTGAAATAGAAAGGTCTCGAGTCATGGATGGGAGCATAACCAACAGAATTAGCTGTCTGCGGAACATTCAGTCAAGGAAACCACATCAGCCTTATAAAAAGTTCTAACCTAATTATCACCTATATGATGAAGCTTCTGTTTCTTTCTTTTTTAATTCAATAAAGCTGCTTCTTGCTAAAATATCACTTATGATGACATAGGCAATCATATGTTTACATAAATGAAAACAAACCATGACATATATTCAGATGCAAACATTACACATCACTTATAATTTGTGCATCATTGTTCAGTCAAACATTACATAGCTCATTCAATTCCTGCCTTCCTTAAACCTCATTCCACCTACAAAACATTATTCTGCATGTATTGTTCCTACAATTTCCATTTTTCTATGTAATTTGCTCCTACCCTTTTCTAAAAATCTCACTTTCAGTTATTTTATCTCTGTTACTATATTCACTAATGCAGCTGGTTTAAACTGATTTCCATTTTCTAGTAATTACATTTTTGGCAGCCACCAGAATTGCTCTCTGTACCCCTACATCTAGTCCATTCCAATTCTGTATCACAGCTCAAAAAAAATAATTTCCCCATTCAATTCAATTTGCTTACACAGCGTTTCTAACAGCTTATGCTACAGGGAACTTTCAAAGCCTGCCAACTTGCATTCCCAAAAATATGTTCCCAGCTACCTCTTTCTTTCCCATCACACCTCCAACATTTGCAGTCCTCCTGAGGAAAAACTCACCAGAGTCTGCCTGGAATACAAAACATTTATGCACACACTTCCAAAGAACCCAAATCGTCTAGACTTTGCTGCATACCTTGGAGCCATTCATATATTCTCTCACTGTTTCTCTGTGAATTGCTTATCCAATCTCCCTTTTCAAGCCCCTCTAACCTCCTCTGACTCTCAAAGTCATCATGCAGTGTTTTATATGCCCCATTACCCCTTTTTTACTGCAGCTTCTGTTCTAGATTTCACCAAAAACTCTTTTAAGTGCTGGTCTTTCACTTAGGATCCCCTATTACCTTCTCTTTGCCTATACTCTGATATCAATCCTTGATACTGAAGGCAATCTACAGCCTGCAGTCCAAATGAATTCTTGGCTTCTTCCCATTCTATTATCTTTACCTCTCTATTCGCTCCCAATATTTGATTCATTTGCCAGTTTTCTCCAGTAAATTCCAGCCCCCTCTTGCCCAATTGCAGTCATCCATATCAGCAGAATCTCCTTTCTCAATTCCCATTCTGGCTTAGTTCCTGGAATACTTTCTGCTACTTTATGAATATAACATTTTGTAAGGTTATTGTTATTCACCTTAAGGATCTGCCTCCAAAATCCCAGTCTCTCTCTGTTTCTTGAGCTTCCCTCGTTTCTTCATCCTCCCTTTCCACTTTAAATTAAAGCTTGCTTCTTGTGCTACGTATAGGAACCTTAACTGGCTAGCTGTGAAATACCCCTTCAAACCAGGTAATCCCAAACCATCTTGTTCTACTGAAAGGATCAACTTATCCTGCTTGACTTGCCTTTTTCCCATCCCAGATAAAATCTTTCAACTCAACTTCTCCTCTAATAAAAATAGGCCTGAACTGTGTATAAAACTAAATGGACTAAAAACATTTTCACTGCTTATAACTTGCTATCCATATCCAAAAAAAAAACGGCTTCCAATTTTTTATTGTTTTTGTATTATCTTTTGTTTCGTTTCTTCCCACATATCTTTAGCTGCCATAAGAGAATCCTTTGTAATGCATACCCCTAACCATTTATTTTATCATATCCCTATAAATATGGATATTGCTGAGCCAGTTCATATGTGGGTACATACTTTACCGCTATTGCATTGTTTTATCTTCATTAATTTTGTATGCTGAAAGACTTGAAATTGTCTAAGAATGTTCTACACCATTAAAATGTTGTTTTCTGTTTTATTCTCTTATTTTCAGGTATAAAATAATACCATCTGCAAATAAAGCCAATTTTTCTTGATTATCATACCAATTACATCCTTGGACTTCTGAGTCCTTTATTTCTATTGCTAATGATTCTAAATAAAAATGCAAATAACAACGGGGAAAAGAGGACACCCCTGCCTGGATCCTCTGCTTAAACAGAACTTATCAGGAAGATCCGCCCTGCCACTTTAATTTTTGCCTCTGATCCCTCATACATCCTTCCTAATTGACCTTATAATTGTATTAGGGAATGCAAATGCTTTCATTTCCTTACTCAAAATCCCAGCTTACTCTATCAAATGCTTTCTCTGCATCAAGAACCAACGACAGTTTATCTTCTTACATTCTGCTTCCCTCTGGATTATCAATGTTCCATTAATGTTGTCAAATGTTTGCCTCCCTTTCACAACCACACTGATCCATAACTTTCAATTCTGACATTACCTTTGGCATTCCTTTAGCCATTATAAACACTTTATAATCATGTTTTAGAATCAAAATGGGCCTATATAAAGCTGGATCTGATGGTTCTTTACCATATTTAGATATTACAGCCACCACAGTTTCTTCCAGTTTGTTGGTGCTTCTCCTACTTTCAAAATACTGTTAAATAAAACCTTCCAGGTCTTTATCGCTTTCTTCCCAACTAGCTTCCAAACTTTCACAGTAATACAATCTATTCTTGGAGACTTTTCTGTAGATTGGTTATACATTACCATTTTATCTCACCTCTTCCTATCCTAACAGTTAGTAATTGAGCCTCATCTACTTCTAACCTTGGTATAGTTAGTTCTTCCATAAGCATTTCCATTTGTACTTTTTATTTCCACATTTTTCTGCCTTACACATATTTTCATAAAATTTCCAAATTACTTCTAATATCTCTACAGGATCTCTGATTATTTTCCTTGTTATAGGCTCCCTAAGCTTGGCAAGAGCCCTTTCTACTTTCTGCTGTCAGAGTCATTGTGCTAAAAGCTTATGTGCTCTGGAGTCATCTAAAAATGGTTCCATAACAGCAATCTTTCTAAACTCATGTATATTATCAAGGTAGTCCTTTACTTTCTCTTTAGCACTCTGCAGTTGCACCTCTTGATTCTGTGAGACTCCCCCTGTTCTGCAGTACTGTAACCTTTGTCAGTCCCTCTAAATAATTCTTAACCATATTTCTTTCTTTTATTTCCACTCTATTTTTAAACTCCACTTTAATTTTTATCTCAGTCCCTAGCTATATTTTCTGAAGATATTTTTATCTTCCCTAACAACTTCCAAATAACTTTCAAAACACATTCCTTAAATCCCTTTCTGTTTAACAAATAGGTGAGGAAACACCATTTTCTCATTTTTATTTCATTACCCTGTTTTTTTATTTTACCTATTATTGGCACATGGTCTAAAAAAGTTAAAGGATGAGTATCCCAACTTTCACAGGAACACTTGTATTTAATTGAAATATAACTTCTATCCAGCCTAACCCAGTTTTCGTAGCTTGAGGAATATGTAAATTCTCTCCAAACTCCTGCTACTGAATTCACATCTTCCATACCAAATATTTTCATAATTATTTTCAAAACCTACCCTCGTTTGATATGTTTTCCCTTCCAGGTCCCCCATATACAACCTCACTGTTGCAAATCAAATTCCAGTTCCCACCAATAAGTAATATTCCTGGCTGAAAGCTGATGATTTCTGCCAGAATTTTCTTAAGTCCCACTGCAGTAGTTTTAGGTATAATATAAATACATAATATAAATACATGCCAGCATAATCTTCCTCCCTTGCCAATAGCCCCTTATTACTACAAATCTACTAATATTGTCATTTTTTTCCTCTATCACTGTTGAAGCTCCTAGATATTCTGCTGAATAACCAGCCTGAAATCTTATCAAATTCACATGCTCTGTTATTTCCAAATGTGTCTCATGTTGCATAGATATTTGCACTCTGCTTTTTTAATATAGTTCACTACTCTTTCTTTTTTGTATATACCTGTGAAACCATTCACATTTAAAAGATAATGTGGAAATTGACATCATTATGATAAGAAGTTATTCCCACCTGTTAGGTACATCAGTTTTTTTAATGTCTTTCAGCTTTTGTGTTACATGCATACAATAATGCATTCAAAAGGAGTTTGAGGATTTTTAGAAGAGATGCTGAAAAGTGATCCAAACCATTATCAGACGCCCTGACAGAAGCATTTCCATTTGCTCTTGCAAGTCTTTTTCGTAGAATTCCTCTGAGAGGACAAAATGATTTATACTACTGAGGAAGTATGCCTGGCATTTCTGTCAATTATTAAAACTGGAGAAACCATGCAATCAGTTGCAGGGTCAAGTAGGTCCTGTAGAGACATCCTGGAGGGGTGTTTGAGGAGATCCGGCAAGGGATCTAGCACCTCATGGTGGGTGAACTAAGTGAGGCCAAAGAAAAGGGAATTATATCTTTTGAGGCCAGAACAGGGAAATGAGGATTACTTTTGTCTTGCACTCCATTGCTTTCTGAATTAATTTAAGTAAAATAGAAATGACAGGAAAGGCTTAAAGGAGACCTGGGGGGCAAGAATGGACTACAGCACATCTTGATGACCCACCCTTTGAATGGATAAGGACAAAGTAGCTTCTACATTTGTTGTTTAGGTATGAAGCAAAAAGGTTGCAACAAGGTTAGCCCCAGTGGCTGAAAATCTCTGGTGCCATTTTTTTTTTTGTTGACAGACCATTCATGAGATAATGCAGTTCTGCTCAGCTTGTCCTCTAGGATGCTGAACATCCCAGGTATATGTGTTGCTACTAGAAAATTGTTCAAAGACATTGCCCACTGCCAGATTCTCATAGCTTCTCAGCAGAGAGGGTATGATCTGGTTTGTTGATGTGCCACACTACTAACATGTTGTCTAAATGCATGGCACTCACATCCTAGGGTAGATGGTCCTAAAGTGCCTGCAACACAAAAAGGACCATGCTTAACTCCAAGATACTGATGTGAAGGTTGGCCTCTAATGGAGAGCACATTTTTTGGACTTGTCTCCCTTCAGAATTCCACCCCCCCACCCAAGAAGGGAGGCGTCTGTTGTCACTATGGCTTTGGGGACCAGTGGAGAGAAGTGTCTGTCCAAAGTGACACAGTTAGATGTAATTCACCTTTGGATATGGTTCTTGCATACCTGTACAAGTCAAATTTCAATGTTTAGGGGATGAAATCTTTTCGACCATTGTACTGCTAATGTCCACTGTAGAACTCTGATGTGTTATCTGGCCAATGGGACCATCACTATGGAGAAAGCCATTAGCCCTACAAGTCTTAATATCAGTCGATCCTGGGAATGTGTAGGATTTATTACATGAAGAGACACTGATCTGAGCGAGTTGATCCATGAACAGGGTAGCTTTACTATTTGTTGAACAGTGTCTACCTCGCAGCCTAGGAAGTCTACGCTTAGAATAGGGTGTAATTTGCCCTTCTTTATGTTGACAGAAATACCCAGGGTGGATGACAGTTTCAGCATGAATGACTAGTGTGTTAAAAGTAGATACCTAGAAGTAGCAGTTAAAAGACAATCATCCAAATAAGGGAATACTTGGATCCCTTGAAGCCTGAGAATGGCTGTCACATTTGCCCTTTTCTTAGTGCACATCTGGGGGGGGATTGTGTTGGGACCAAAAGCCAGTGCTCTGAACTGGAAGCAACTGTCTCCCAGCCAGAAATGGAGAATATCTTCGACTGCCTCTGGATCTTTATATAATAGTAGGCATCTGAGAGACCTATATAGCACATCCAATCATCCTTTCTGAGAACAGGCAGAATGGACTGCACCTTGACCATCCAGAATTTTGTTTTACAAATTGATTTAATTCACTGATATCCAAAAATAGGTCTCAGGTTTCCTTCTTTTTTTTAGGACTAAAAAGAACCTTGAGTAGACACTGGATTCTAACTAGCCTTGGGGGGCCAATTGGATAACTCTTTTGACCAGCAACTTCTGAACTTCTGTTGCTGCAGATTCCAAATGAATGGGCGGAAAAGTTGGCAAACTTTTATTTTTTTCTTGGAGTTTCTAAAAAGGGAATTGTATAACCTCTGGAAATGATCCTTAGTACTCATGAATCTCGAGTTACTTATTGCTAGGCTAGAGGGTGTAAGGAGAAGCATCTCCTGACTGCTTCCAGAGTGCAACAGTCAGGGAAGCATTCAGGGATGCTGGAAAGTCTCTGTAAATGGACTACGGAAACCTTGATTTTGCAGACCACCTCTGCCTCTAGGGCGACATCCTGTGGAATTGCCTCCACCTTTGCCTCTGGGAGGTCTGTCCCCAGAAGTGTCCTGGTAAAAGCCTTAAGATTTTTTGAAGCACATCACTCTACCCCCTACCTTCGATTCAAGGTGATGGCTCTCTGAGAGGTTGAAACAACGATTCCAGTGACCAAACAGACAAGGCCTTACCATCCTGCTCACTTCTATTAAGCATGGCTTTGACTTTTGGTCCAAACATAATGGAACCATCATAAGGGGTGCTGCTGAAGCTTTGCACAAAGTCACATACCCACATCCAAGCATACAATGCATCATAATGCCAGTACCAGGCTGCACAGTTGCAACATCCACTGCATTTGAAAGTAGTCTGATGGATACATTCACAGAAGATTCTAGGGTTGACAACTGGGACTCCACAGTTTTTTGGACATCCACAGGCAGGTTACCCACCAGAGATTTTGAAAGTTCCTTAATCAAATCCCTCTGGAAACATGTTAAGTGAGCCATATAATTTAGTGCATGAATAGAGAAAGTGGCTGAAGGGTAAATTTGTTTCCCCAACCTGTTCAAAGCCCTAAACTCCCTGTTAGGGGGATGAACAGAGGAATTCTCTTTGGGCAGTTCCTTTTTCATGGCGGCTGCTAACACCATGGCATCTACCAGGGAACCCTTTGCCCAATCTATTCATTGGAGCAGCTAAAACTATATCTGTTTTTTAGGGATGGGTTCTGCCAGATAACCCTCCTTCCAAGCTTTTTGAGTAATGAGGGTGACAAATGGGATGGGAGGAGGAACCGGCCAGAATGTTGAAAGACTGGAACCAAAAGATTCCCCTGTGTTGTTTCATCAATTCTAGAAAGTCTCAGAAGGAAACTTCTTTAGGGGGATCTTGGAGAATGTTCTCCCTCATCTAAATCTAGGTCTTCAGTGACTGACTCAAGAGAGGAGTTGATATGCTTCCTCTTACAGGTGGTGTTCTGACAAATATGCAATGGGACACCCAAAGGAAACGCATTGGAAATGGATGAGGGACATGAGCATTGCATAGTCTTGAAGCCTAATGGATCCATCCTTTCCCATCTACCAGAATGAAAGGAGGAGGGCACAGTCTTTAAAGGTAGTCTAGATGGATCCAGGCTCTGGGAACGTACCAGACATCTTGGTCGAGCCAAGGTCCTCTCCACAGCATCAAAGGCTAATACATCCATTGCAGATGAGGAAGAGCCAGCCAAATTGGAAAGGTTGGAAGCTCTCTCAAATCCAAAGGCTGAAGGCCCAGAGGGAGGAGGACCTCAGAAATGAGATGTCAAGTACTGAGGCTCCCAGCAGCAGTGATGGCTCCAAAAGTTTCATAGTTGACTCGGCCACTGAAGCCCCAACACTGAAGCTCTGGATCTGGAAGTCTACTGGACCCAAAAGCATTGGAATTGAGCAAGTGAGGGAAGAAGCTGAAGCCAAAGTTTTGAAAGCTGTCAAATCCAAACACAGAAAGTCTGGATCTGGCATATACCACCTCCGGGAATGAGGATGGTTAGGAAGCTGAGAAGACTGAATAGCTAGGCAGGGAGGGACTGATCCCAGATCCTTCCTCATGGACTGAGCTGGGAGGACTCCCATCTGAATTTGAGTCCTCAGAAATCTTATCAGCCAGTCAACGAACTCCATGGGACTTCTAGTGGAATGGCCAGTTCTGGAAGACGACATTATTAAAGCAGGCTTTGAAGGTCCCTTCTGCAAAATTGGAGAATGGAGCATAGGTTTTATTGGAGCAGAAGTAAAAGAAGACTTCAGAGATGGAGTCTGGATCTGAGAAATGATCGTATCTTACCTTCTCAGAACCCTCAGGTGCTGGACCTGCAATAACTGCGCGGCTGGGAAACCTTTTCTTGGTTCTTTCCTGACGATAGTCAGGCAACTTGAATTTTCTTTAGATTTCCATCTCTCTCTCTCTCTCTCTCTCTCTCTTTAGCTCTAGCCCTCTCTTTCTTTTTGTCAGAGGAAGAAAAAGAAGTGGACACCTTTGGGTCCGAGGACATAATGGACTCTGTCTGGGGAGAAAGGGGACTTTAAGTACAAGTTTTTCTTTACATCCTTAAAGGGCTCCGGAGTTGAAGGCAGCACAAATGCAGCAGGAAACTTGAAGGTGAAAAGGCCCCAAGCAGTTTAAACTCAGAGTGTGGATCATGTGGGGGTATTCTACGCCTGCTGAAAGAGCACTTTTTGAAGTCTGAGGACAAGAGAACTTACTAATATACTTATTAGAAAAACACTACCACACTAAGAAAAAAATTCTAATCTAAATTTAAGGAAGTTCTACGGATGCTAACTACCCAAATACATGCACAAGAGAAAACTGCAGAACATGTCTAACACCCCATCTCTAGGTGTATTATAAACACACTTTAAATCCTGAGTTAACAAGTCTTCAAAGAGGGAAGAGGAAAAAGCATTCACTTATCATGAATTAAAGGCAAGCTCTCAGTCCACATCTGGCTTTCAACAGGCAGCAAATTAAATCTGAGGTAATTCAGGCAGGACAGGGAAATTCTGGGTAGGGGAGGAGACAGCGCTTGTTTATCCAAAGCTTTGGCACAAGGCGTGGAGGTTGGATTCAGACGGATCAGATTACCCATACGTTGAATAAGACAAAAAAGGCAACACTGGATCAAAAACAGTTTTACTTACAGTTACCTCTTATTTATTTATTTGACATCTGTTTACCAGGGTCGTCTGACTGGGTCTACAGAACCAGTTTTCAGCAGAGTCCCAGGGAGAAAAGCTCCACATACAGTACAATACAAATACAGTATAATCCAATACAATACAAATGACATTAGAAATACTATACAAAAAAATAAGCTGAAATAAGCTATGTTACAAGGTATTACAATATATACTACACATCTAGACGATTATATAGAGTTAAAACATTATAGACAATAATAGTCACTCTCACCATATACACAGTCTATGAGTAGGATACTGTCCAAAACTAATATGTAGGTAGTGCAGTGTATGACACTGACTGTTGTAGTACATGAAAAATAGAATGCTGTTTTCAGTTAGAAAAATAATAGCCAGAAAGATAGTGAGAGAGTTAAGAAGAACAGAGACATTACAGTCTAATCAGTAGCTTAAGAATATGGAATAGAAATACAGGAGGAGGTTAGGAGACCATTAGGATATTGGAGACTAAGAGGGAGTGAAATGTGACAGAAGAGGAGGATGGGGCTAATGTGGAAGAAGAGGAAGAGCTGAGCATTAGGCAGGCTTTATGCAGGAGCAGAGCCATGTATTTTTGAGATGACTTTTTTTTTAAAGGCTTTGAAATGGGTTAGGCCAGGCACAGACCTGGTAGCTAGAGGTAGTGAATTTCGTAGTATAGAGAGAGTACGAATACGGAGAATGACCTGGTTTTCTTCTGGGTTTTGAGATAGCTAAGAGATTGTTGTCTTCTGATTGCAGGGATCGATTTGGTATGTAAGGTGTGACTAGATTGGCTATTGTAGGGCAAGAAGTAGGCTTGAAAATAAGGTTGTGCAAGGTGGACAGCTGTATAAAGGCAAGTTGGTTGGGGAGTTCAAGCCAGTTTAGTTCTAGTAGCAGTTTACAGCGGTGTGTGTGATATTTAAAGTTTGTGAAAACTTTGCACTGTTCCATCTTGCTTAGGGTAGAAATCTGTAAGTTAGTTAGGATAGGAGCACCGTAAAGAAAGGAGGAAAAAATAATGTTTTTGCAAGGGTAGTTTTAGCTGATGCAGTAAAGAAATGTTTGTTTATATATGACTCCCAGTTTTTCATAAGTTCTCTCTACATTTTGCTGTATACAGGGGTCTAAAGAAAGTTTATCAATAACTCGTAGAAGTTTGGTTTCCTGCACTATTTCTATGACAGTGTTGTCAGATGCAAGGATGTTGAAATGATCAGTGACAGGGGAGAGTTTTTTTGGTGAAAGAGTACTAGTGTAGTCTTCTTTGGATTAAGAAAGAGTTGGGAATTTCTTAGCCAGGATTCGACTGCAGTAAAGGACTGCTGAGTTTTTGAAAGTAGTTCTGGTAGTGATACAGTAGTACAGCTTATGGTGGAATCATCAGAGTTTTGAATGAGGGTTCCAGGGTGAGAGGCAATGTGAAGGTTGTTTGTGAAAATGAAGAGCAGGGGGTCTGACAATGGAACCTTGAGGGACTCCAATAGGGTTATGCAGAAAGGGGGAGAGTTCATTGGACCATTTCACTGCTTGTTTACAATCCTTGAGGTAGCTCTGAAAACATTTTACTGTGTTATCTGAGAAGCCTAAGTTAGACAGTGTGTTCAACAATAAGGGGTGAGACAATGCGTCAAAGGTTTTGGGGAGATCAAAAAAACTGAGGCTGCATAGCATCCTGCATCTCTGGCCTTGCTCACAGTGTCTGCAAAGGGATAATAGAGCTGTAGCTGTGCTGTGGCTGGGGTCTGAAGCCATGTTAGGTTTTGGTTAAAACATTATTTTGCAATAGGTATTGCATTACCTGCTGATAGATCTCTCCCTATTTCCTTCCTCTTCCCTTCTCCTAAATGTTCTTCCAAACATCAGTGACATGAAGTAAGGCATATTGCTTTGGAGTCCCCTACAAGTTTAACAAAGTGAAAAAAGTCCAATATTTCTAGGTTTTCCTCTTCCAATATATTTCACAAATGTAACTGATGCTTTGTAATTCCACATTTATTTATTTATTTCTGAGCTGCTAGTTTTCTTCCTGTTGATCTCCATCTCCTGAATTCAGTCCCTGGTTCATTTCCAATGTACTCCTAGTTCTTCGTCAGCTCTTGTGCTTTTTTTGTTGTCCCTCAAGCATTTTCCTTTGGAATATTGGAAAAGGTTTTACTGGCATAGTCCATGAGCTTTATCATCAGAAGAATAAGAAGCATAATCCCCCTTCTGGCTGACAGCTCACTTTTGGTGTACAAACTTTTATATTTCCTCTTTAGATGGTCTACATCAAAAACATGGACTCTGACTCTCCAGAAAAAAATATTCTGAAGATAGCTGGATATAACAGTTTGAATCTCACACCTGCTTCTCAACATTCCCTCATTAGTGGGATTGATGTACTCCTCTTCTCTCTGGTGTACAGAGAATAAAAATTTTCCACACATTACTATCTCCCACTTTTAGTATTTTGTCCTTCTGCCACAGTTTTGTCAGAATCATCTTTCTGCTGGTAGGATTGCATCTTTATTATTAAAGGTCTGGACTGCTTTCTTATCGCCAGATTTGGAGTACACACACAATGGACTCTTTCAATTAACACTGCCTGCTGTGAAATACCAGTGCACTTGCTTATTTATGCTTTTATAAAATTGAGAGACTATTTTGTCCAGTTTCTCTGGTGCAGCAGAAAATCTCAGGTTTTCCCTACTTGCTCTATCCTCTAATTATACCACTTTTTGAAACATCTCTTTTTGATAAGTCTCATACTCAGCTAGCCTTTTCATTTCAACCTCTGATTTCTGCAGTTTTATCAGCTCATCTGAATATCTGTAGAACGCGAAACACAGAAATCCTCTACCAACTAATAAAACAGCTGGTGTAAAATAAATATAGTTGAAGTAGCAAACAAACACCAACTGTACCACAGCTAGGAAGTTTATTATAAAACATGTAAGTGCTTTCAGGGATGTGCCCCTTCATCAGACAACTCACAAAAACAATTAATTCCTTGGAATATCTGTTTAAAGCTTCTTCTATTTTGTTCCAGTCTTTTGTTGAGTTGATATACTCCTTCAGTGTTTCATTTATTTTAAATCAGCTCTGCGCACACTGGACTTATTTTTTCCTCTGGATTACTGGAAGTCACATCTTGCACCAAAGCTGAAGCTTGAACTGCTGTTTGCTGAGCAGCTGCAGGATTCTTCCAAGGCAGCATTTTCTCCTCACCTGTTGTGATTGATTTTCTTTCAGGTTCTCAGAGTTTCTTCTTTGCTGACATCCAGGCAGTGCACTTACTAGCCAGCAACTGAACAAATATACTGGCTCTCTTTTCTGAGTTTCTGTTTTCATACTGGGAGAAATGAAATTAAGTGGTTCCTCAGGTAGCATTCAATTTGTCACTCTCTTTCCATTTCTTTTCCTTATGAACTTCCCAAAGATAAAATATCTGGATCAGAGTATTATGTCCGGCAAAGGGTCTCTTTTTCCCACACTACTCCTGCACTTAATGGTTTTGATTCTCCCTTCCCTGAGTCAGGTACTGGAACAACCTCAGAGGATGTGTCTAATCCCCGTAACACAGTGGCTGGCAAAGCTACATTACAGGAAACGGGGCAAAAAATAAATGGCCTGCAAACCAATCAATCAGTCTCCCAGACAGAATCACTAAACACAGTACTGAATAGCATATCACAATAGACACTTAAAAGTTGCTAGTAATATGTCCCCAGACAACTAAACTCCACCAAACTGTGCTATTACCACAAAAAAAAAAAAAAAAAAAAAAAAACAGTATGAAATGTGTTCAGAACTACTTTACAACTGACAGAAGTTAAAGTATTTCTAATACACAAAGTCAAAACACCAAACCAACCAATGTGCCAAACCAGTGTTAAAATTAGTTCCATATACGTAAACATTATTTTGTAGCAGTTTAACATGGTTCAGTAGCAATTTACACTAAGTTTTCTTGTCAGAGAGGAAAATCTCCAAAGTACCTTCACATTACTTTACTCATGGTAAAATTGTGATCAGATGTTAAAAACACAGAACAGAGTCTATACACACACACACACACACATATATGTATGTGTGTATATATATATATATATATATATATATATATATATATATATATGGATCTATTTTTCTTTGTTGAAATTTCATTACTTCGAAAAAGAAAAGTAAATGCTCACTTCAGTGAAAGTGCATTTCAATGAAAGTCACTTTCGCTGAAGTCTAGTCACCGGATCAGCTGACATCTTTTGCCCTGCATCCCCCATGTCGGGGTTGTGCCCCCCACCCCCCTACTTAAATATACCAACTCCAAGATCGCACTACAGAGAAGAAAAGGGAATATTGTGATCTCTTTACTCGGTTTTCAAAGTTCCAGTACTTCGAACAAGTGGTCTCGCACATGTGGGTTTCGAAGTACTGAAACTTCAACCAACTGAATAGAACCCATATATATAATACATACACACACAGTAAATATATAAATACTAAAAAAATCCAAGTTTTACAATATTTTCCTGTCAAAATATGAAAATAAAGCAAAGTAACAAGAGTAAAGACAGGCCCTAAAGTTTAGAAGCACATATATACACTATATTTCTGAGAGAAAAAAAAATGAAAGAACAGAATGCTTGTGGAAAATAATTATTCACTGCAGAAAATAAGCAAGTGTATCCCAACAACTGGGGAATGTCAAGAGGCAGGAGTGAGATCCAAGCTGCTGTATCCAGCTGCCTTCAGAATATTTTTATTCTCAAGGATCACAGACATTTTTTGATGCAGAACAGGCAAAGGAAAAAATAAATCTGTCCCGCAAATAGAAGGCAAGGATAAAGGGGCTTTGCTTCTCATTCTTCTGATGAAGCTCAAATAAACTTTGCCAGTTAAAACTTTCCCACTGTTTAAAGGACAATGTTTGCAAGGAAAAAAAAGGCACAACAGCTGACTAGACAAATCTACAGTACCTGGATTTAAACCAGACACTGGTGATGGGATATGGAAATGACTAGCAAGAAATGCAGCAACACTGAAGTTAGTGAACAATCCACTGGATATAATAGGCATGTGAAGTATGGCTTTGCAAGAAAACATTTATTTATTTATTTGACATTTGTTAACCAGGTTGGTCCAACTGAGCTAGAAGCCCATTTTCCGGGGATACCCGAGGAGAAAAGTTCCAGGAAATTACATAAAATATGTTTTTCTATGGTCTGTGAATATTTGTAAGTCATACCGAATAGTAAGAATAAAAAGTAAAACAAGGAATATGCAAAAAAAAAAAAAAAAAAAAAAAAAACTTATGCAAAAAATACAGTTATAGTAAACAAATAGAATAGGATCCAATTAACAGAATTTGGCAATTTCAAATATGCACATATGTTTTTATAGACGAGGCATGGAATATACAACACTGAGGTAGATTGGAGTTAAATAACTATAAAAGTGTCAGTAACTACAAAAATAGATAAACTACATACATAATTATATTAGTAGTAATAGTGGACACATAGTAGTCACACTACTACTTGAGTAAAGCTACTTAAAATTGTGAGAGAGGAAGATTCGAAGAAAAGTAGCCATAAAGTTATTAGAGGAAGTGAGTTAAATGAAGAGAGAAAAGGCTGGAGAGATGTGAGGGTTCATATAGGTCCCTGACAAGGGCAGATCCATGAGTTTAACAGAAAAAGTTTTAGTTGTTTTTTTTGAATTAATTAGTATTTAGGATGTTTCTAATAGAATTAGGAAGTTTGTTCCATGCTAAAGGCACACTGTAATTTAAAGTAGTTTACAAATATTTTTGTTGGGTTTATGTAAGTCAAGGAGTTGTTGGTCAGAGCTTCTGACAGATCTGGTGGGGGTGTAGAAGTTAACAAGGGAGGCGGGGGAGGGGCAGGCAGTAGGTTTGTGTAGGATGGAGTGTGCAATTTGTAGCTGTGAGATAAGAAGTTGACGGGGGAATCCGGCCATTGCAGTTTTTTAATGCAATGCAAAGGTGTGATTTATAAGGTTAGTTTGTTGCAAATCTGGTGATTTTATTATATGTTTGTTCAAGTTGGGAGATTAATGTGGAATGTAAGTTTGTGAGGATGGCAGCAGAATAGAGAAGGCATGGCAGTAGGAAGCCGTAGCTAGGGATAGTGTGGCTTATGGTGTAAAGAATTGTTTTGTTCCAATACAGTAATCCCAGTTTTTGATGTGTCTTTTTCATACACTGATGAATATGCTGATCAAATTTTAGCTGATCATCTATTATGGTGCCCAGGATTTTTGTATGTGGATCTACTTAGATAACTGTGTTGTTTAGTCAAGAGATGGAAATGGTGGACTTGTGGTGTGAGAGTGATCTTGATAAAAAGTGTAATAATTTAGTTTTTTTAGAGTTTAGGATAAGCTGATTTTCTTTAAGCCATTTTTCTACAGTGATGAATGTGCTTTGTAAGTGAATGGAGATGTGACATGCTAGAGTTGAGTTGGCCTAGTGGTGTATTGCACTGAACTGTAGTTCAGAGGGTCTTAGAATACTTGGCAGGGGTGTATTTTGGATGGCGCAGTGGTGCAGAGGTAGAGTTGTCGCCTTACAGCAAGATGTTCTCTGGTTTGATTCTCGGCTGGAGTGACTTCTGTGTGGAGTCTGCATGTCCTTCTTGCATTTATGTAGGTTTTCTCCAGGTAATCCAGTTTCCTCCCATGTTACAAAGACATGCATCTGAAGCATTTCCCCCTGGGCCTCTGTCCCCCGCTGAAAATTGGCTTTGTTCCAAGTATGACTTTCCTGGTAAATAAATGTTGTCAGAAGTGGTGATGAGGGTCATGCCATCTGCATATTGGATAACAGCTGAGTGGCCACAGGCAGAGTGGAGGTGGTTGGTAAAGATATTGAATAGAAGGGGGGGCCAAGGACAGAACCCAGGGGGACTCCTGTTTTTACAAGCAAGAAAGGGGAGAAGGAAGTGAGCCATCGGACAGATTGTAATGCATTAGTAAGGTAGCTGGAGAACCACTGCAAAGTGGCAAGAGAGCGGTCAAGATTGGTTAGTTTTGTTAGTAATTTACAGTGAGACACAGGATCAAATGCTTTGGATAGATCAAGAAAAGACAGGACACTAGTTGATTATTATCTCTGGCCTCAGCAACTGTATGAGTAAAAGATAAGAGGGCTGTAGCAGTACTGTGGTTTGACCAGAAGCTGTGTTGGGTAGGGGTTAAGAGGTATTCATGGATTAGGTATTTAAGCAATTGAGAGTGGATGCACATTCCAAGAATTTTAGCAAGTGCTGATAGGATGGCTATTGGTCTAAAGTTAGAGAGGTCTGTGGAGTTACCTCCTTTGAGCAGTGGTATTGTGTAGAAAGAGTTCCAGATGTTTGGAACTATGCCTTCTTGAATAGATCGTTTTATTAGTATAGAAAAAGGGAAGGCTGTAGATACAGAAGCAAGCTTGAGAAGGGGGGGGGGTAGTTTATCAGCAGATGGGGAAGCAGGATTTAAGTTTATGAGGAAGATATTTGATATAGGAGGTGGGGACGGATTTAAAAGAGAAAGTTTGTGGTTAATGTCTACTAAGTAGTTACTAAGCAGAGTAGCAGTCTCCAGTGGTGAGTTATTGGGGAGGGATTTGGGGTTACCAAGCAGAAGGATATTAGTGCACGACGGAGCAAGTTTATTTTGATAACCAAGGTGCAAAGGTAGCTTTTATCCTAATTTTTCTTTGGGGATCAAGTGAGTCTGAGATGTCAAGAAAAATCTTGTTAAATGATTCAGTATCAATGGAGGATAATTTACAGCAGTCTCTGTATATGTGGGATCTAGGTATTTGGATAGTGTGTCTTTGGATGTGAATAGGGAGGTGGTCACTAAGGGAGTCAGGTAGGGTGCAACATGGTAAAAAAAACATGGTAGAAAAAGGATGAAATTTTGCTGACTTTGTTACACTTGTGGCTGAACTGTCAAGTATAAACTCCACTTTATGTCAGTGTTTAGGAGGATACTAGAGGGAATGAAACAACTGAATAAAATATGTTTTGTTCTTATTAATATCTGTACAAATATTTTCATAAAGTAAATTCCATGTTATATTGAAAAGACGTTTCAATACTGTACAGCTGGGTATTTAACATTTGAGGTGGAAGAATCTTAAACTAGCAAGTACTTCTTTCACTTGTAAGATATACAGGCCTTATACTGTAACAAGATAAAGACTGGTCAGAATCAAGTTAATATGTTGTGATCCTGGGCTGCTGGAGTGGGGGTAGTGTACATTTCATAAACATATGCTTTATTGTTAAGCTCAGTTTGCAATTTTTGAGGAGACTAACTGCAAGTTTTCTTTTTTTGAAGTTATTTTGTACAAGTTTTAGCCTAAATTCCTAGGAAGGAAGAAAGTAAGGCAGTAATTTAATCTGCTAACTGAAACCAACAGAAAGGAGGCGATTCTATTATTCTGGATGGGAGGTGAAGGATTACCTAGATTTCTCATCAATTAGCTGTATATTTCCTTTTCAGAAAAAAAATCATGTTATTACCTTGGTTCTGGTAATGCAGGAAACAGTTTGTTATTTAAATTGCATCAGCAGCTGACTGACTACCATTTGTGAGGAGCGGAAATGTGCACAGCTTTGTCTGCAGACATCTGCAAAAAAGGAAATAAGACAATCTTCAAAGTGGCACGGAAAAGATTTCTTTGTTTGAATGTAATTGATTCAAACTCTACAAATTTCAGATCAGATTGTAATAAGGGAAGGTAGTGATGTCAGTCAGTTAATTATTAACCAAAGGGATACCAGTTTATTGATCAGTCTGTGGCCAATTTATTGCCTCACCTATGAAAAATCATAATAACTGGTTGTTTTTTTGTAAACAAAGGTTCTCTAAAACTTGATCAGCAATCAGCTGTCTGACAGAAACTTTGGCATGTAAGTTAAATTAGTTAAATTACTTCTTAAATAAAAACGACAATAAATGGCAACAATTCAAGCTTTATTTACACTCATTTCTATCAGCTTATTGATAGCTTGTTGCCAAGGCACTAGAAGTGAAAGTAAATACATTCTGAATTGCTGCCATTTACTGTCATTTTTAATTTATCATGTTTTGGTTAAATTAGTCCTTATCTGCTTTGTAACTGAATTTTTGTGGTTGCCCTGCTGCTCTCTCATAAGTCGCAGAAGACACAGAACCACTATATGCAGAGTTTTCATGGTAAAGGGGAAAATGGAAGTGGATTGCCAGGTCTTTTTGTATCATGTATACACACAAACACACAAATTTATCACTACATTTATATATTGTAAGACCTGTGCTGAGGTTCTCCAAAAATTACTCCCAAAACCACAAAGACCTCCTTGGTGCAGCACTGTAGACATGCACACCACAGCTAAACCTTAGCAACACACTAGTACCTATCATATCTCTCAGTTGTACAGATTTCCGCAGAATGCCCAGATTTTTGCCTCATATTTTTTGTCCATTTTTCATAAAATTGTGGTTTTCTGGCAAATTAGTGGTACATCATTAAAGATCGAAGTTAGAAAATAATGACAGCCATTTAAGTTTCAGACCTCATACCCTTCAGAAAATTCATGATAATGAAAAACCTGTTATTCTACCAACTCTCTAAGTTTGTTTGTAGGATCAATATGTAAAAAATGTCCCTATTTTTGGGCATTTGTCCCTATTTTATTAATGGCTTTGTCCAGATGTCTTGCTCTAAGAGGTTTACAGGTATGGTACTTATTCCAAACATAAGAGCACTTGTTCCATCACCACCATAGACAAAAGTCACCAGAATATGACATGACTGATCATTGTAGTGTACAACTGCAGTTCACTCACTGTGGCAATGTACTTGCTACAGGAGACTCCACAGTACAGCACACCAATGCATCACTCACTGGGCTGAGCTAGACAGGGCAACAGTCAGGTGCCTCTCAATTATAATCTGCCATACCATCAGAGTAATCACCTTTCATCCTAAGTAAAATTATGACATGGTCACTGCTCATGCTTATGAAAATGACTTCTGATGCACCCCCTTAGTCTACAGGATCAGGATCTGTGCATCTACAAATCTGAAAGAGCAGTATCCTACCATCACTGGGGATTATGCCACAATATAAGTAAAAGATAATCAACTAACAATTGGTTTAGTTACTGGTGTCACTGAGTTTCCCCAATTTGTGTCACCTTGGAGGGAGATGGAAGATAGTCCTGCCCATTTCATCTGGGATGGCTACACCTAACTCCTCAGGGCATTTAAATACTGACCAAGACATTCTTTACTCCAGACTGCATTTTTAAATTAATGTTAGTCCACTCAGCCACCAACCTAGGAAATACAAAATTGAGTCAATGTTGTACTGCTCAATATTTGCAACATAAATACTGAAAGAAATACCCTCCCTTGAGGCCTTTTAAATTCTAGAGAATGATATTTGTTTTTTCATGAAACCTGGTTCCAGTGAAGTGACAGCACTCCCTCCATAACAGAGATTACGTCCTACTGCTTATTAGGCCCACAAGTGTAGAGGGAAGTAATGGTGGTAGTATGTCTATCTGTCTGAAACACCATCGCCTCTAACCTATTTGACCAGGACAATAACCTTGGGCTCCATCATATTTGTCTGCTTTATGTATAGTTTCATAAAACTTCCAAAATATTCTTTGTTATAGACTCCCTAAGCTTGGCGACAACCCTTTTTAATTTCCGATGCCCGAGTCATTGTGATAAAAGTTTTTGAGCTCTAGAGTTATCAAAAAAAAAAACAGTTGCTTAATAGCAATCTTTCTAAACTTATGCATACTATCAAGGTAATCCCTTATTTTCTGTTTAGCATTCTGCAATTGCTCCTGTTCTTGTTCTGTAAGATTCCCCATATTCTGCAATTTTAACCTTTCTCAATCCCTCTAAATTATTGTTACTTCTTAACCATATCTCTCTTTTATTTTCACCCGATTTTTTAACTCCGCTTTAATTTTATCCCACTCCCAAGCTACATTTTCAGAAGAAATGTCTATCCTCTCTAAGAACTCCTGAATAATTTCCACTACCCATTCTTTAAATTCAACTCTTTTCAACAGGTGGAAAAGCACTAGTGCCTCATTTTTATTTCATTACCATGCATTTTTATTCTAGTTATCACTGGCATGTGATCTGAAATAATTACTGGATATGTATCAAAATCTTCAATTAAATGCACACGTTCCTGTGAAATCTAAGTTTTGTCTAGCCTAGCCCAGTTTTTGCATATTGGGGAATAATATGTAAATTCACTCCAAACTCCTACAATTTATTTATTTATTTTTATTTTACATTTGTTAACCGGGCTGGTCTAACTGGATATATGTCCATTTTCAGTAGAGGCCCAGGGAGATAAGCTCCAAGGTACATTCAGTAAAACACTGCAAATAAAATGACACTATTTTTGTATATACAGAGGACATTTCAGATTAACACAGAACTATACAATAAGGACAGAAATCATAGCAGAGAAAAATGTAGGAACACTACAGCATACAGGGTGCAGTACAAAATAAGTGGGAGACAGTATTTTATAACAACATGATAAAGAGAGTTCCCTTTGAAAGTATCCACAGAGGAAGAGTTAAACAGAAAGAAAAGGAAAAAGAAGTAACAAGTTGTAAGGAGGTAAATGGAAACAGTTAATGAGAAGTTTAGGGTAAGCAGAGGATATTTAGGTTAGGGTAGGTAACTAGTCCGGCTTAGTACAGGGGCATAACCAGTGTGTTCTGATGTGAAGTTTGTCTTTTTTTTGAAGAGTGCAATAAGGGAAAGTAAGGACAGGTCACTGGGGAGAAGGTTCCAGGATTTTCCAACTGAATTAGAGAAGAGAATCGCCAGCTTTATTTTTGGATTTAGAAGTGTTTACCAGAAATTTCTGAGAGGAACGCAAGGACTTCAGGTTATTGTAAGGGGTTATGAGGGTAGTTAGAGTAGAAGTTTTGGAAGGTTGATAAAGAGTCTTATGGGCAATAGTGAGTTGATGGTATTTAATCAGATTCTATAGTTCCAGCCATTCAAGCTGCTTTAAGTTAAGGCAATGATGGGTTCTAAAAGGGTTGCCAGTAGCAAATCTAGCTATATTATTATAGGAGATTTCCATCTTGTTGATGTTATTCTTAGATAGGTTAGTAAAAATGGGTGAGGCATACAGAAGAGTAGAGATTAGATGAGTGTGTGCAATAGTTGTTCTGGCAGTAGGTGAAAGGAAGGGTTTAATCCTGTAGAGACAGCCAAGTTTTTTATTGACAGTTTTTATGGTATTGTTGATGTGGATGTCAAAGTTAAGGTTACTGTCAATGGTGATTCCTAGTAGTTTGGTATTGGGGTCAGGAGATATAATGGTGCCATTAGTGGATGTGACAGAAAAATCAACTGAATTCGCATCATCTTCCATGCCAAATATTTTCATACATTTCTTCAAAAATCTATCCTCTTCATTGATGCAAATCAAATTCCAGTCCCCACCTATAAATAACATTTCTTGCTGAAAGCTGATTTCTCCCAGACTTTAAGCTCCATTATAGCAGTTTTAGGTAGAATATAAATATGTGCCAGTGTAATCCTCTTCCTTTGTCAGTAGTCACTTAGTACTACAAATCTACCATTATCTTTTTTATCCTCTTCTACCACTCACTGGAGCTCCTCTTGCAATTAATAAAAGTACTCCTCTTTTCCTTTGTAACAGGTATTTCGCTAAATACCCATCCTGAAAACATATCAAATTCACATGTTCAGTTCTTTTCAAATGTGTCTCCTGTAGCATAGCTATTTGCACTCTACATTTTTTAATACCGTTTGCTACGGTTTCTTTTTTTGTATACAGCTATGAGACCATTTACATTTAAAGATAACATAAAAAGTATCACTAGGGTTCCATGTTTTGTGTTATATGCATATACTAATGTTTAGCAGGTTGATCTTTTATACATAGTTGTTTCTTGTCATATCCATTTGGGCTTATGTCACATCTTACAAAACATTTTTGTTTTATTGAAAGCACTCAAAGGAAAACAAGCATGCTCCCAATACACCCCCCTAAAATCTATTAACTTAATACTAATACACAAAACTATGTACATCTTCAAACACTGAAGTAGCCATCAACATTCTTCATCTTGTCCTCATCAAGATAGTCTTTGTCTACTCCCTTTCCCTTACTGCCAAGCCATTACAAGTCAAATTAGATTACAGCTCTGTTTTACTCACCATATTGCCTCGGTACAGATCAAAGTTTAACAAAACCTTCTTTAGAGAATCTCCAAAGGCCCTTTTTCTTGTCTTCAATGAGTTGTGATAGTTAACAGTCCCCACCCCTCAATAATCCTATAGCAAGTACCTTCACATTTACTCAAGTGTATACAGAAGAAAGGATTTACAATCTAATTCTGTTCTCTAATTGTCTACTAAACACTGTGGATAGCAACAGCTGCTCATGAAGTCACTACAAGAGTTGGATGCAACTCAACAGAAATGAATGGATGGATATCAGTTACTGGTGCACAGCGGTGCAATGTGTACCAGTGTTGCCTCATAGTAAGAGGTTCTCCAGATTAATTCTGGACTAGGTGCCTTCTGTGTGGAATCTGCATGTCCACGTGTTTGTGTAGATTTTCCCCAGATACTCCAGTTTCTTCCCACATTCCAAGACATGTGGTAGGTAGATTAATGTCTCTAAAGTGTGTGTGTCTGTGTTTTAGACATGGAAGAAGGGCTTAGCAATCTGCTTCCATTCTGTAACTTGCCTAGTACACTCTGTGGATACGCTAAACAACACCAGAAATACAGATAAATAGGCGGTAACAACAGTCAGCTATGTTGAAATTAGGCGGCGATAAGACACCGGCTCGGACTGTATAAAATCTTTAATAAATAAACACTTCCAAAAACTTAGATATAACCACGTTAAGCGCTTTCATCTGCTAACATGCAGACTTCTTCAGAACAAATAACCTTGTATCAGTACGCTCTTTTAAAAACTTTTTGGCGCCAAATATGCGCTTCACAAATTTAAAGTGCAAGTGCTTATATTTCACATTTATCATTTAAATAAATGAACAATAAAAATGTAAAATATATTTAAACAATAATATACCTAAAATACTTAATCTACTTCTAAACCATCAATCTGCAACTTGAATATATATGCAAAAATAATTTCCTATTTGATGCATATTATTATATAAAATATATGTTGTTCCTACAATAAAACTTAACTATGACATCAAATATAACTTCACATATGAATACTATCCTATCAGTACCTACAAAATACAACGTGATTCACATATTCATACTTTCATACTAATGGTACTATGTTTTCTATGATTGTATGTATAAACTTTTTTATATATATCTAAATCTATAAAAATATCATATAATGATAAGGGATGAAAAAGAATAAAACCTCATGCACTTTTTTATATCATGTATAGTTGTTACAAAACAAGGAACCATTTTTTTACACCTACCCTTACTGTAATTCCAGAAAAGGTTTCATAGATATGTACTCATTTAAACCTGGTTCCCTGGTTGCATCGGTCCTTATTTGCCAGACAGTCTCCCTTTTACTTAATACTGCCTTTAAATTTCCTCCCCTAGAAGAACTGTACACCTGATCTATAATTCCAAATCTAAAGCTATGTCTCTCATTATATTTTTTTATGTCTATAAAGTGCATTTTTTGTATCTTTAGTTTTTATTTTATATAAGTGATCATAAATACGCCTATGGAGCTGCCTCTCCGTCTTCCCTATATAGAACGTGGAACATAATACACATTTTGCCAAATATATGATGTTTTTCGCGTTACAATTTCCCCTTTTAAACAATGTATGTCTTATTGATGTCATCCAATTTGCATCCATCACTTTCATTGATCACAGGGCACTGCTTACATGACCCACATTTCCTAGTTGCCCCATTTTTGTTAATATTCATTTTATCTCCCGAACCATACTGCAAATATTTTCTAATATTCATACCCATCTTATATACAAAACTAGGTCTTGGGCCCACTATATCTTTTACCTCATCTTCCGCTATTAATGAATTCCAATGTCTAATAATAATATTCTTAATTTCATTGCTATACGGTGAATACATCAAAACACATACTCTATTGAGGGAATTTGTGTCAATTGCAACTTTATTCACATTTTTATTAATGAATTCCACATCTAAAATATTATGTAGTATAGTATTTATGATCACTTATATAAAATAAAAACTAAAGATACAAAAAATGCACTTTATAGACATATAAAAAAATATAATGAGAGACATAGCTTTAGATTTGGAATTATAGATCAGGTGTACAATTCTACTAGGGGAGGAAATTTAAAGGCAGGATTAAGTAAAAGGGAGACTGTCTGGCAAAGAAGGACAGATGCAACGAGGGAACCAGGTTTAAATGAGTACATATCTATAAAACCTTTTCTGGAATTACAGTAAGGGTAGGTGTAAAAAAATGGTTCCTTGTTTTGTAACGACTATACATGATATGAAAAAGTGCATGAGGTTTTATTCTTTTTCATCCCTTATCATTATATGATATTTTTATAGATTTAGATATATATAAAAAAGTTTATACATACAATCATAGAAAACATAGTACCATTAGTATGAAAGTATGAATATGTGAATCACGTTGTATTTTGTAGGTACTGATAGGATAGTATTCATATGTGAAGTTATATTTGATGTCATAGTTAAGTTTTATTGTAGGAACAACATATATTTTACATAATAATATGCATCAAATAGCAAATTATTTTTGCGTATATATTCAAGTTGCAGATTGATGGTTTAGAAGTAGATTAAGTATTTTAGGTATATTATTGTTTAAATATATTTTACATTTTTATTGTTCATTTATTTAAATGATAAATGTGAAATATACGCACTTGCACGTTAAATTTGTGAAGCGCATATTTGGCGCCAAAAAGTTTTTAAAAGAGCGTACTGATACAAGGTTATTTGTTCTGAAGAAGTCTGCATGTTAGCAGATGAAAGTGCTTAACGTGGTTATATCTAAGTTTTTGGAAGTGTTTTTGGAAGTGTTTATTTTTTAAAGAATTTATACAGTCCGAGCCGGTGTCTTATCGCTGCCTAATTACAACATAGCTGATGGTTGTTACCGCCTATTTATCTGTACACTCTGTGGATAGTAAGAGGTCACTATGGGTGTCAGATGCAACTCAAAAGCATTGGATGGATAGATGTCAGGTGATCAAGTCAATATGCAAACAGTACCATGGGTAGGCAAAGACGGTAATCTCTTCTCCAGCAATGATCCTCTTATTCATACAACTACTGGTGTGGTAGCCAGCTCCAGCAGCATAGAAAGATAAACCCCAGATTAGAGCCCAGTCAGCATAAGTTTGATTTGGAGCTTGACCAAGTGCTTAATGAAGCTGGCACGGAGAATAAGTGTTGACCATCCTGGAGAGAAGGGTGCACAGCTGGTCATGAGTTACAGCAGTCTGCTGAGGAAGCAGACAGACTCTTGACCTGAGGGCAGGTGTGTGGTACACTAAGCCACTGAGGAGTCATCTTCAGTGTGCAAGTGCACAGGAACATATGGACTTGCACAGCTGAAGACACTGTGGGCCCTCACTAACATTGGTTAAACATCCTCCTTCCTGAGGGAAGTGGTAAGTCAATAGAGAAAAATGTTCACTGTTGAGATGGCAGTGACAGCACTAACAACCCTCAAGGCTGCCTAAATAATGGCAACCCCACCTCCACCACTAAGACAGATCTCATCCTAGCAAAATGGGCAGGTGTCCACCACTAGGGAATGAATGTGTCCAACTCTTACTGGAGGAAGCTCGACGGTTGCAAGCTACGAGGGCAAAAAGTATACAAAAAAAATATATCTATTGATGTAGCGAATTTTCATACTACTGCTCTATATAAATCTTAAGGATAACTGCTGCAAGATTTGCACAATTACACTGGAAAAGTCAGTGGAGCTTAAGGGTCCCACAGTACTGGTTGGTATTCTTTATTCCCCACAATAATGCAATAGAAAAGCCTGCTCTCCCCCTGGACTGGGCATACAGGTTATTATGCTTTAAGGAAGAAGAAGATGGGTGAAAAATAGCAGCCTCAAATTTACAATGAGCAAATACGTTCCGAAAGAATTCTGCGATGGTAGCTGCTGATCTACTAAACTGAGCTTAGCTTCCCCATGTAATATTATAGGTCCTAGCTATTACATGATAGAACAAAATCCATAAAAGGGAAGTCACCCCTGATCATTATTAGTAAAAAAATACGAGCACTCATAAAATCAACTAAGGCCAATTTTGAGAGAAAAATTGCCATGGATTCAAAGGACAATCATAAGGCCTTTTTCAGCTATGTTAGGAACCTGGGTGGAAACTCCCAAATATGCTCAGAATTAGTCCAAAATGATACAAAAATCACTGAACCCACAGACATTGCCAACATACTGGCAGACAGGTTCAGTGCAAACTTCACCCCTCTCCCCTAAAGGAGAGATAACTATCCCAGCCGAGTGTAGCCTCCCGGACATCTCAAATGCGCAGGTGAAAGCTGCTCTCTCTAAAGCTAAAAACACAGCATCAATGGGACCGGATGGTGTCCCCGGCTGTGTGCTACACGAGCTAAATGAGGAATTAAACCCGCACATAAGGCAGCTGTTTAATCTCAGCCTTACCACAGGATACGTGCCCAAGGAGTGGCGACGGCAACTGTGGTCCCACTCCACAAAGGCGGCCTCACGGACCCTGGTAATTACCGCCCATAAGCTTAACAAGTCTAGTCTGCAAAGCTATGGAGAGGATCATAATGGAGCTCATAAACAAAGATATAGGGGACTTGCAGACATTGGACCCGACCCAGTTTGGCTTTGTCAAGGGAAGATCATGCCTTTTGAACTTGGTCGACTTCTTCGAAACAGTCACCAAGGCCATTGATGAGGAAAGGCAGTCCATACAGCCTACCTTGACCTCGCAAAGGCTTTCGACACAATACCCCACTCGGGTATTGTAGAAAAACTTACCAGCTTAAATGTAAACCCATATGTCACAAGATGGGTTGCAAACTGGCTTAAGGACAGAACCCACAGGGTTAGAGTTGCTGGCTATGTCAGACTCCAAGCCAGTCACAAGTGGTGTCCCACAGGGCTCGGTCCTTGGCCCCTATTGTTTGGCATCTACTTCTCAGAAGTACAGGCCAACATGGGAGGACTTTGGCTGACAAAGTTTGCAGACGACTGCAAACTGAAGCCATAGTGGAAAGTGCATCGGACACGGATATCCTTCAGAAGGAACTCACGGAAACAGATAGCTGGTGCCAGAGCCATGGCCTGAAGTTAAACGCCAAAAATGTATAGTCATACCCTTCGGGAAAAACAAGGTAACCCCAAGCTACCATATAGGTGGCAATCCACTAAGCACAGAAGAGGTTATCAGGGACCTGGGAACCCAGGTTGACAGTGGCCTTTCTTTTGACACTCACGTTGCTAAAGTGGTTAGAAAGACCTTCTACATTGCCCACCTGATCATGAAGGGATTCACATCCAGATCTAGTGAGGTCATTGTTCCCTGTACTCTTCACTTATCAGACCAATGATCGAGTACAATGCCCCATTCGGGATGTATCTCACCCGACATCTGCAGCAATTGGAGAGACCCCAAAAGTTCCTCACCAAAAGGATAAAGGGACTCCAAAATCTGTCATATGCTGCCAGATTGAAGAAACTCCAGCTCTATTCAGTCGCATACCGTCTGCTCAGAGGTGACATGTGCCTGACATACAAGGCCATGTCCAACCCGGAATTAATGGACATGCTCCACCTCAAAAAATCCAAATCCACCAAAACCACTAGAGCAAGCGACTTAAACCTTAGCACGGATATAAATAGGATGTGCTGGAGGGATAGATTTATCACTCAGAGACTCCCTATGCTGTGGAATAAAATCCCGGTCCATGTGAGGCAGAGCACCTTGCTGATTCTCTTCAAGAGAAATCTAGACCTGTGGATGGGAGATCGTAGGTTTACCCCGGGAATCATCTCTGTGTCACTGCTGGACAGAGGCACAACAAACTAATGGGCACAGTATTTTTTCATATAAGGGGTGGCGTAAGCCACAAAAATTTGGGCTAGGCTTATAAATGCCTTAGGGCAGATAGCCTAGTATAAACCTATGAACCTATTATGACAGAAAAACAAGAGTAGCTGGGAATGATCTATTCAATTATTAGAAGACCCAGTTTCCCTCTCTTAAAATAAGTAAATAGCTGGTAGGTTATATATTTTGTACAGAATTCTTTCCTTTCTGCTGTTCTGCTTGGGACAGAAACCTGGAAAATGAATAGATGAAGTCAGGGTAAATTCAGAGATCCTCTTAGATATTAAGGAGGAATTTGTTCACAAAGTAATCCTACCTTGTGGAAAATTGCATAATGGTCTTTACCCATTGATGTCTGCAGTTAAGAAATCCTACCTGGTGAAAAAGTACAGTTGTGTACACCTACCATAAATCTTGATGTTTGAGTGTATTCACTGTTGCAGTCATCAACTGTGGGTTATCCCTGCTGTGGTAGCCCTTGGCCGGCCTGAATACCAAAGTCAATGTTTTTCTGCGTTGGCTGCTGTCGCTTGCTATCAGATGTCAGGTCATCAGTGCTATAAAGGAAGGCAGCTGACGCCATTCCATCAGTTTTTCTTGCCCTAACCAGTCAGAGGCCCAAGTAAATATGGTAAAGTGGTCCTGGTGGCAAAAAGCCACAGTTATTAACTTATGTCTCCCTAAAAAAAGAAGATATAAGGGGGAAGGGGGGGGTGGGAAACCAGGACTGCAACAGTGAATACACTCAAACATCTACATTTATGGTAAGTGTACACAACTGTAATATGTTCTTTGTGTTTCACTGTTGCAGTCATCACCTGTGGGAGGATTCCCAAAGCTAAGGAGAAGGGTGGTAGGATTAGTAAGAGACCTAGGAATGGGTCAGCATGCCCTGCAGAACTGCAGAGGCAAACCCTGCCCTGACCTTAAAAAACAGAGGTAGGTGGTAATGTTTGGTAAAAGTATGGACAGAAGTTCAGGTGGCAACTTCCAGGATGTCCCTGGTGGGAACTCCTCTGAGGAATGCTGTTGAAGTGGAGGCTGCCCCAGTGGAATGGGTTCAAATAGACTTGGGGGGGGGGGTTCCCATGCAGTCTATAGCAGAAATTGATACAGTGTGATATCCAATGGTTTGTTTGGAAATGGGCTTCTCCTCTGCCCCTGAGGCAAAGCTGACAAGTAGTTGGTCTGTTTTCCTGAAGGGTTTAGTACAGTCCAGATATCATCTGAGCTGTCTGTGCATGTCTAGTGAGTACAGAATTCTTTCACCCTTGTTTTGAGCGTTAAGAAAGAAGGTGGGTAGATTTACAGCCTGGTTGAGAGTTACATTAGATACCACCTTGGGCATAAAGGAGGGATTAGTCCTCAGGGAGACCCTGTCTGCATGGAAGATGATGAAGGGCTCAATGGCCATCAGTGCTTGAAGTTATGAAACCCTTCTGGCTAAGGTGATAGCTAGGAGAAAAGCAGTCTTCCAGGAGAGGTATCTTAGTTCTGCTGAAGTCAGGTTGGAAGGGAGGTAAAATTAGTTTTTCCAAAACATAATTCAGGTCCCAGGCTGGAGTGGGTGGCCTTCTGTGAGGCCTGATATTAGAAGCCACTCTGAGGACTTGTTTAATCAAGGGATGGGAGAACAGGGACTGTTCTGTATCAAAATGAGCTGAAATGGCTGAGGCGTGGATTTTAATAGAGTAGAAGGAGAGGCCACTATTAAGTAGCTCCGCTAGGTAGTCCAGGATAAGGGGGATGGAAGGTTGTGAGGTACTGCCCCCTCTTGACCGTCTCCAGGAGCAGAATCTTTTCCATTTTCCTGCGTAAGATTTTCTGGTGCTGGGCCTTCTGGCCTCTGTGATAATGTCTAGGACCTGTTTGCTTAACAGGGGCCCCTTGTTTGCCTTTAGAGTATTAGCCATGCTGATAGTTTGAGTCTACAAGTCTGGATGTAACATTCTTCCTCCACTGGAGTTAAGAGGTCTGAGATCAGGGGAAGCTTCCTGGGAGGCTGTAAGGTCAGACTGCACAGTAAGGAGTACCAATGTTGTCTGGGATGGCCTTTGGTCTCTCCTCCCTTATTTTGATCAGTACCTTTGGAATAAGAGGCAGAGGAGGGAATGCATAGACAAAGAGGGTGTTCAAGGGGAAGGCCAAGGCATCCACTTCCCACGCTAGGTGGTGATGCTCCCTGGTACAGAATTTTTTCAGCTGATAGTTGAGGTATGAAGCAAAGAGCTCCACATCTGGAGTCCCCCATATCTGAGTGATTTGTAAAAAGATTTTTCTGTGGAGCTGCCATTCATGAGGGTCCAGTAAGTTTCTGCTTAAGTGGTCTGCCAGGGTGTTGATTCCTGGTAGGTATTGGGCTATCAGGTGTAGTCCCATGGAAGAAGCTGTCAGCTAGAGGTTCATGGCTAGTCTACACAAAGGGTAAGATTGCCCCCCCCCCCCCGTTTGTTGAAGTACCACATTACTGTGGTGTCTGTTTTGATAAGGAGAACCCCTAGCTTGAGATAGGGTTTGAAGGATGTCAGAGCCTTTTGTACTGCCATTATTTCCTTCTGGTTGATGTGTAAGGGAAGGTGCTGGGTATCCCAAAGACCTTTGGAGCACATGCCTTCTAGGTGAGCACCTCAAGTTATGTCTGAGGTGTCAATGGTAATGGTCTCCCTGGTTGGGCGGAGGGTGAAGGAACGACCCTTTGTCTGGGCACAGGCCCCTGCCCACCAGAAAAACTCGGCCCTTATACAGGAGATCAGAGGGACAGAGGTTGAGAGTGCTGACACCAAAGGTTCTTTAGGTACCACTGAAGTTTTCTCATGTGAAGCCTGGCCATAGGAGTTAGAAGGATGCAAGATGCCATGTACCACAAGGCTTGCAGGAACTTCCTCACAATGAGGTGGCTTCTGGAAGCTAGCTGAGTAAAATAGAGAGGCAGGAAGCTCTGCTTTTCTGGGGATAGGAAGGCCATTTGAGATGCTGTGTCCAGCAGTGCTCCCAAGAAAATTATCTTCCTGGAGGGTGTTTGCTTTGATTTCTTCTCATTGATGGTGTAACCTAAGGAGGTTAGAGGGTTCTGACAAAGAGGAGGCCCTTGAGGAGCTTTTCTTTGCAATCTACCTGAATGAGGCAGTTGTCCAAATAAGGGTAAATGTGTCTATTTTTCTCTCTGCAAAAGGCTATGTCCTGGGCTAAGCATTTTGTGAATACCTTGGGAGCAGTAGAAAAGCCAAGGGGTAGCACAGAGAACTTAAAGTGTTGTGAGCCTACTCTAAAGCAAAGGAATTTCCTGCAGGATTCCCTTACAGGGGTGTGGAGGTAGGCACTTTTCTGGGAACAAGGAATAATCTGGAATAAAAGCCTTTGCCTGTTTGATCTGAGGGGACAGGTTCTACTGCCTCTTGGGATATGAGAGTTTGGACTTATTTCAATGCCTCTGCCCACTGACTTGAAGGAAAGTCTGGGTACCCTCTTAGAATTGGGAGTTTGTTGAAAGAGAATTTGCATCCCAGAAAAATGATCTTTAAGACCCATTGGTCCTTTGTTACAGAAAGCCAATTTTCTTCGCAGAGGGAAAGCCTTCCTCCTAGTTTTTGGTGAGTGAAAAGAGGGCTGGGGGGGGGGGGGAGAGTCATTGAGAGTTTTTGCCATATAGGGATGGCTTAGAACTCCCTGCCTTTAGAGTAGAAGTGGTCCACTGTTTGGTTCTCTGCTGTCCCTGGGATAGGAGTCTGGGTGGTCTTGTCCCTGTGGGGCTTACACCTTGTCCCTGTCTGCTAGGTGCAGGAAAGCATCAGTGTTTTGAGGGAAAATTCCTGCTGAACCTAGGAGGTTGTACCTGAAGGAAATCTTTTACTGTTCGCATAATTTTGCTTTGTCTTCCATCTTTTTAAGCACCTCTTCTGCTTTTACTCCAAACAAGCGGTCCTTATCCAAGGGTGCATCAAGTAATTTAGATTTGACATGATTAGGGAGAGGTTGTTCCTTCAACCATGCATGTCTCCTAATGATAGATCCTGACACTGCTGCCCTGCTTGAGGCTTCTAGGGCTTCATATCCACAGTGTAATGAGTGTTTAGCCACTTGAGAAGTAGAGTGCAGTAAACCTGATAACTCTTTCACATTGGCACAGTCAGGAAAAGTTGAAATCATTGGTTTTAATAGTTCCAAAGTGTGTTGTTGGTATTTTAACATATGGAACTGATAGTTGAGTGCTCTGATAGCTAAGGATGCAGAGGTGTATACTTTTTTACCCCTGGAGTCCTTGTCAGAATGAATAGGATTCTTTGCAGAACTAGCCTTAGCTCCTTTTGGTCCCTGTGCAATGACCTCCGGGTCTGCAGCGTGACTTCTGTACAGGTATTTGTGAGAATCCGGTACTCTAATACCTGTCAGGTTTTCTGGGAGCAGGTGAGAGGGCATCAGAAGTTAAGCTGGATTCATGGAAGACATCATCAACCACCTCTAATATTGGAGGGATGGCCAAGGGTCTGTGCTGGGGCAGGTCTAGAAACTCTCTCAGTGGAAATGTTCCCTGAGGGTGTGAAGGGTTTCCACAAAGGAAAGATCTTCTGGTGTGGAGGCAGAAGGAATGGATTCCTCTGCATCTGAATCCTCATAAGCAGTCGGAGATTGTTGAGCATCTTCAAAATCTGAATAAATCAGACTCCTCAGAATCCTGTTCTGTCAATATTTCAAGAGAAAGGTCTCTTTTACATTTAGAAGTTGTGGCCTGACTACCCCTGATAAGGGTGATAAGATCCTCCGCCATTTTAAGCATTTGAGCTTGGGGTGGTGGAGCAGGAGTAAAATGGTGGCTAGAGGTAGTTTTCCTAGGAGTGGCCTTGCTTCTAGGCCCAGGAGTAACCCTAGATCTGAGAGGAATGGTAGTCAGAGGAGAAGACGTCAGTTTTGTCTAGATTCGGTTGTGTGAAAATCCTCCTTAGAAGCCGGTGCCTGCGTCATGGCTACGGACCTAACCAAGGCAGAGATAACCGAAGGCTCAGAAGATGAAAATTTCTGCGGTATACCAGACTCCGAAAGGGTCTCAGTAGAGGCCTACGAAGGTATCGACTTGGGCATCAAGGGCTGCGAATGCGCCTCACTGAATTCCGGAGAACTGATGACATGCTTAGCGGTAAGAGTTGTTGAAAGGTTTAGCCTTGTGTGGTCTGTCTCTATCTTTATCCTTCAATTTGTTTGGAATGTATATGAACTGTTGGCTGATGGATGTAATTTCGGCTACAATAACAGCTGTATGATGAATGCTTCTCACATTAAAGAGGGCACAGAACCGGCAATGGTGGAAGTCATGGTCTGGGCTTAAATTAGAAGTTATGTACTTACCATAACGTTACATCTGAGTAGGTGGATTCATTTGTCTGCAACCTGTGGGTATGGATCCGATATCGGATCCGAACCGGCATGGTTTATCCAGCTATGGATCCGAGCTCCTAGCTCCTCCCCTCACCCATAATGCCCTGCTCTCCCTACATGACCTCAGATCGAGTTTGCCCTGCACCAACTACCCTAACCAAAGGGTAACACACCCTATGCAGGAAACTGACAAGGCCAGGGGGATAGGAGGGCGGGATGGTTGCAGACAATGAATCCACCTACTCAGATGGAACGTTATGGTAAGTACATAACTTCTAAATCTGAAGTAGGAGAATTCATTTGTCAGCAACCTGTGGGACAGAGTCCCCAGCTACCTGAATCTTGGGTGGCCATCATGGAAGGATATTCCGGAGCACCGCGGAGCCAAAGGATGCTCTACCTCTAGAAGTGACGTCCAGCTTGTAATGAGTAATAAAGGTATGAGATGAAGCCCAAGTGGCTGCTGAACAAATGTCATCCAGAGGAACCCTAGACTTAAAGGCCGCTGAAGTAGAGACAGACCGGGTCGAATGAGCATGGAGACTCCCTCCGGTGCGGGCCTCCCAGAGGCTTGGTACCAACAGAATACACTGAGAAATCCAGCGTGACAAAGAAACTTTGGAAATTGGTTTACCCAGATTGAATTTGGCAAAAGAAATGAACAACTGGTCTGATTGCCTATGACCAGCTGTCCTATGAAGGTAAAAACGAAGCTGCCTGTGAACATCCAAGGAATGCAGCTTGTATTCGCCTTTGTTTTGATACTTAGGGAAGAAAACAGGGAGGTTGATGGATTGATTAATGTTAGCTTCCGAAGCTACTTTAGGAAGAAAGGAGGGATTGATCCTTAGGTACACCCGGTTCGGATGAAAAATCAAATAAGGCGGTTTCATGGACAGGGCCTGAAGCTCTGAAACTCTCTTAGCCGAAGTAATGACTACCAAAAAAGCAGTCTTAAAGGACAAGTATTTAAGATCGACTGTGGCCGCAGGTTCGAAGGGGGGAGCGGTCATGGCCTGAAGTACCAAGGAAAGATCCCACGGGGGAACCGTTTCTTTGACAGGGGGTCTGAGCAAAAAGGTGCCTTTTAGGAAGGTTTTGCATAACTTAGCCGACATAAGAGACCATAAATCGTGTCCAACATGGTAATGAGATATGGCCGCCAGCTGAACTTTGACCGTGGAACTACTGGCGCCATCATTAAAGAGAGTAGTAAGGAAATCTAGAACCAAAGGAAGGGGAACCGTGAAAGGATCTAGGCCTTGCCGCTCTGCCCAAATGGAGAAACGCTTCCATTTACTGCGGTAAATTTTTCTGGTAGAGGGCTTGTGGGCCGCTACCAGAATGGCCTTAACTGGGGACGAGATACTGGGAGTCCTGATTAGGAGTGGAACTGGAGCAGCCAAGCAGTCAACTTCAGGTTGTCCAGGTTCGGAGTTGGCAGGTTCGACGGGTGTGATAACAGATCCGGAATGGGATCTAGAATCCAAGGTGGATTCACTGAATGAGACCTTAGGTAAGGGAACCAGATCTGTCGAGGCCAGAAAGGGGCAATGAGGATCATTCTGCACCCCAACCGAGAGGCTTTCTGAAGTACTTGTAGCATCAGAGGTAGAGGGGGGTATGCGTAAAGAAGACCGGGAGGCCAAGCATGCACCAGAGCGTCTCTCGGAGAATCCTCTGGAGGGGGGGGGGATTAGAGCGAAAAAACTGTCGCACTTGGAGTTTAAAGAAGAAGCAAAGAGATCGCAACAGGGAGTCCCCCACTGTGCGAAGATACGTTTCGCTACTTGAGAATTGAGAGACCACTCGTACAGGGAGAGAATGGTGCGACTGAGCTTGTCCACTAGGATGTTGGTCCGACCCGGAATATGCATTGCGATGAGAAAGCGGTTGGTGGAGATCACCCATTCCCACACTCTCATGGCTTCTCAACATAAAGGGTAAGACCTGGTTTCCCCCTGTTTGTTGATGTACCAGACCACCGACATGTTGTCTGATTGAATCGCAATTTTGATAAATAGGCAAAAACAATATCTTTGAATGTCTGTAGCTCTGCTATTTCCTATATGTTTACATACTGTCTATATTTTTATATTGTATATGTAAATTTTGTTTTGTATTTATAACATTTTTTAATGAATGTTTTTAATGAATGTTTATAAAAGTTAGATTTTTAGCTAATGCTTAAGATAGGTTAATTGTTCATGTTCCTTTAAGTTATGGCTGGCTTAATCATGTGATAGAATTAATCCTCTATTTAAAAGCAATGAATGGATGTATTTTTTATATGCTGAGGAAGGGTGTAGACCTGAAAGCTTCATTAAATCTTGACGTGTGGTGACTTTCGTGTGTTTTTTGGATTTTGCTGAACAACTAAGTGTGTTTTTACTGTGATATTTGTGCTTTTGAGAGCCACTGTGAACGTTATAAGAGGAAAAGTAAGCCAGCCATTTCAATTTTTAAACTTTGAAACGTTGCTGCTTAAAGTATGAGTTCTACAATTAAGAGACTGTTGACAAAATCAATCAATCCTTTAATGCAACTTACTACTGTGGAACCTACAACAAGAGATGCAGATACAAGTCAAACTATAAGTGAGTTTAACAAGTTAATATTTGATCTGGAAAAGAAAGTCCAAATCTTCAAGTATTTGCAGTGGCAGAGACTGAGTTTTTCAGCATATTTGGGACTGGGTGTAGTTCCTAGAGGGCTTCGCATTTTGAAAATGCCATCGTATGGGAATACATATGAGGAGCTCTTGAGACAATGGCAGCAATTAAATCTGGAGCTCAGTATGAATTATATGAAACTGATGAATAAATATTTTGAAGAAGTGGAAAGTACACTGCTAGAAGAAATAGAGAAGTTGGAAAAAGATACGGTGAAATTGTTAACTACAGACTTTTTGAATGAACAATATCAAGCGTTTGTGAGTAGAATCCAAGTCCTGGATAGTAAACTGGAGGTTCAGAAGAAAGGTAAACTCCAGCGTGACATAGAAGACTTTAAAAATGGCCGTATCTTCTCTTGGCCAAAATTTGACTATAAAAAGGCAACAAATCACCATAAAATAACTAATACGATGAACAGGGATGGCAGGACAACACGAGGAAATTTAGATCAGTTGGATGCATTTGAGATACCGGCAACGCCAACGAATATAATCACCAATCCTGATGAGTGCATGGAAGGTGTGTCAAACTCTGTTCCGGTATTGGCTATACAACGAGAGCCAAGTCGGCCTAGTGAAGAAAGGGATGAAGGGAGCTCCATTTCCAGTGAATCCACCATGCCTGGTAAGACAACGAGCAAAGCGAGTACGCTATCGGAGCAGAATTTGATGACAACGGATGTGAGATCAAAGGAAAAACGAAAGCAGATGGAAATCTTCTCTTTTTTACCGTTTCAATTGAAAGAACCGGAGAAAATCTCATTGCAGCAGAAGAAGCAATCTACTATAGAAAAGACCATACAGCAATCAACGCTAGCAATGCAGAGGAAGAACGAGAGTCCCAAACTACCCAACAAGGCAGTTCGCCGATAAGACTGTATGGTCATTTATATAAAGGTACTGTAAATATTTCTAAAGTGACTTTAACAGATCAACATTATGAACTATTAGCTAATGGGATGAAATTCATCCCTACATTTTCTGACACTATAGTTGATGTATTAACAGATGTAAAGCTATTTGCTAGGAATTTAATGTTTAAACAGATGCATGATGTTCATTCAACTTTTAGAAAACTGAGTACATTCATACCGCAACTTTCACCAGTAACTGTGGCTTTTTCGGAATTAGTGGAAATAGAACTTAGAAATGTATATGCTGACCAAAGGGTCAAGAAATTTAACAAAACAAAGTTTAATTTGTCTTATACTGACTATAGGGTGCTTCAACAATTAAAGAAGGATAATAATATAATATTAAAGCAAGCGGACAAGGGAGGGGCCACAGTAGTAATGGACAAAGCATGGTACATGGATGAGTTTAAAAAATTTCTGTCTGATGAAACAAATTTCAAAAAAATATCATTTGTAGATGTAAAGAACCATATAGCACAAGTGAATTTAGCAGTATACGACATGCATTTAACACATGATATTTCTATAGAACTGTTAACTTATTTTACTGTCCCATGCCCTAAAATTCCCCAAATCTATGGAATACCAAAATTACACAAATCTATGAGTGACCCCCCTTTGAGACCTATAGTCTCAGGAAAAGGGTGGGTCACAGAACCTATATCTATATACTTGCAAAGAGTGTTAGCCAAATATTTACCCAAGTGTACTACCATACTAAAGGATACACTTCACTTTTTGGAAAAGCTTGATACGTGGTATAGAAGAAATGAAGTAGGGATGAACTTTTTGCTAGTCACACTAGATATAGCATCATTATTTACAGTCATCCTGATAGAATATGGAATAGATGCCATTAGAAAATTGTTAACGATGGAATCTATGCTTCAAACACGTGAGATAGAAAATATATGTTCATTACTTGAGTTGGTGTTGACAAAAAATATTTTTATTTTTGATGGAACGCCATATCAACAACTAAATGGGGTGGCCATGGGAACATCAGTGGCCAACAGTTTTGCCAACATGGTGTTATATATTTGGGAAAAGGAATATGTAATGAATGACACTAATAGATTTAGCCACTTGTTAAATAGTTATTGTAGATTTGTAGATGATTGTTTCTTTACGTGGACAGGGACAGTACTTGAACTAGAGAGTTTTGTGCAGTATCTGAATAGTACTACAGACTTTTTTGAGTTTAAAATGGAATACTCATCACATGAGATAGTTTTTCTAGATGTGAGTATTCAGAAAAAGCATGATAGAGTAGAAACTAGGGTACATAAGAAGGAAGTATATGCTGAAAGATATCTTAAGATGAACAGTATGCACCCACCACACATCTATAAGGGAATTTTAAAGTCGCAATTAATAAGGGTTAGTAGACTTACTACTGAGGAAAATAGCTTTATAGAGCAGATTAATAAAATGAAGGATGAATTTGTGAAAAGTGGTTATTTGTTAACAGATGTAAATCAAATATATGATGAGGTTATACGAGGAAGAAAAAGTATATATAAACCTATTTTTGGATTTACAAATATGGAACATCAAGATCAAATAACAGAAGGTGGTGAAAATAAAATAAAAGATAATGTTGTAAGATTTGTTACAAGTTATAATACCAACACCATAAAAGTTCGTAAGATTATTGAAAAGAACTGGGTGATATTGATGGCCCAACCGGAATTGAGGGACATTCTGGGTTTGAGACCGAGATTTGCTTACAGGAATGGGCAATCGATAAAACAGATGCTCTGTTATAAAGATTTTATTGATGTTCCAAAAAAATATACCAACTAAAATAGGAACATATAAGTGTCATAATTGCACTTGTTGTGTGGATATATATATGAAACAATAGGATATTTTCAGCATCCCTTAACAAATGAAGAATTCACCTTTAAATGTAGGGCTGACTGCAATACGACAAAATTAGTTTATTTAGCAACGTGCACACAACGCAATGTATTTTATGTGGAAAAAACATGTAGGAAACTAAAGGATAGAATAATAGAGCACAAGTCTGAAATGAAAAGAAAAGTTGAATCAAATGGGTTATATATAGGCATGTGATGGACCTCCCAGACCACACTTTCAAATTTAGAGTTATTTGTGTGTTAGTTCTAGGATCAAGGGGAGGTGATCTAGATAACTATCTACAAACAAGGGAATATGAATGGATAGTTCATTTACAAGCAGATAAACCACCTGGTCTTAATAGTGCTGTTAGTATAAAACCAATTTTGATAAATAGGCAAAAACAATATCTTTGAATGTCTGTAGCTCTGCTATTTCCTATATGTTTACATACTGTCTATATTTTTATATTGTATATCTAAATTTTTTTTGTATTTATAACATTTTTTAATGAATGTTTTTAATGAATGTTTATAAAAGTTAGATTTTTAGCTAATGCTTAAGATAGGTTAATTGTTCATGTTCCTTTAAGTTATGGCTGGCTTAATCATGTGATAGCATTAATCCTCTATTTAAAAGCAATGAATGGATGTATTTTTTATATGCTGAGGAAGGGTGTAGACCTGAAAGCTTCATTAAATCTTGACGTGTGGTGACTTTCGTGTGTTTTTTGGATTTTGCTGAACAACTAAGTGTGTTTTTACTGAATCGCAATTGTTCCCAGGGGAAGGAGGGCCTGAAGTGCTTGCAACGCCAAGAGCACCGCCCTCATTTCCAGAACATTGATATGCAGGGAGGTCTCTGAATCGCTCCACGTGCCTTGGACCATCCGACCCGCAAAATGCCCCCCCCCACCTGAGGCGGGAAGCGTCCGTGGTCACCATGGCAAGAGGGGGAGATGCACAAAAGGGGCGGCCCCTGTGGAGGTCCGAAGAATGGAGCCACCACAAGAGAGACCGCTTGCAAGCCTTGCTGATTGCAATGGGATGATACAGGGGGAGGGAGAGAAATGACCATTGCACCTTAAGTGTCCATTGAAGCACCCGCATGTTCAAGCGGGCGTGCGGAAGAAGAGTAATCGCTGCCGCCATAGACCCTAGCGCCCTCAGGATCAATTCCGCAGGTGATGAGCTGGAGTGAAGGATGGCCCACACCTGGAGTCGCAGATTCCGAACCCTGTCGGTTGTGAGAAAGGCTCTTAAATTTCTCGTGTCTAACCTGGCTCCTATAAATTCTATTGTTTGAGTAGGGACCAGGTTGGACTTCTCTATGTTTACCGTGATGCCTAGCTTGGGAGCTAGATGAAGGAAGGAGTCTCTTGCCAAAGAGAGTAGATGCCTTGTTGGGGCGGTGAGAAGCCAGTCATCTAGGTACGGAAAGACCTGAACCCCCTGAAGCCTCAGGTGGGCCGCAACCACTGCTAACACTTTGGTGAACACCCTGGGGGCTGTGGTGAGACCAAAGGGAAGGACCCTGAACTGGTAGTGACTGACTCCCAGCCGGAAGCGAAGAAACCTCCTGGATCAACTGTCCATCCGAATGTGGTAGTACGCGTCCTTGAGGTCTATAGAGCACATCCAGTGATTCTCCCCTAGAAGGGGGAGGATGGACTGCAAAGTGACCATCCGGAACTTCTCTTTGGGAACTGACAGGTTCAACAGGGACAGGTCTAGAATGGGTCTTAGGTCCCCCATCTTTTTTGGCACTAAAAAGAACCTGGAGTAGAACCCTGATCCGATCTGGTCTGGGGGGATGGGCTGGATGGCTCTTTTTCTCAGCAGATGGCCAATTTCTGCAGAAGCGGCCTCCCACTGATCGGGTGGAACATCGGGGAGGATTTTTAACTTTGGGACATGAAGAAAGGGGATCTTGTAACCTCTGGATATAATCCGGAGTACCCAGCGGTCCGATGTAATGGACTCCCATGCCGCTAGGTGCTCCGAGAAACATCCACCAACTGCCTCCAGAGTGGAGCAGTCGGGCAACCCCTCAGGGTTGCTGCATGGGCCGTTCAGAGAAAGGTTCCCTGGACCCACAGTTCCTGGGAGCCCCTCTGCCTCTAGGGCGGCGTCTTCCCTGTCCTCCTCTGCCGCGGAAGGACTGGTTGTCCGGAGCGGGTTGGGAATGCTGCGACTTCCGGAACCACATCTTCTTCTGGCCCTTTTGGTTCCTAGAGTAGGACCTCTGGGGCACAGAGACAGCGTCTTCCCATCCTTCTCACTCTGAACCAAGGTATCGCGAACCGTCTTGCCAAAAAGGGCAGAACCGTCAAAGGGGGTGTTCGCGAATGACGCCTTGAAGGGCTCTGTAAAATCGCAGTGGCGGAGCCAGGCCTGCCGTCTTGTGACTAGGCCCGCTCCTGCAGCTCTAGCAGCTCCCTTGGTAGCGTGGGAAAGTAACCGCATAGAGGTGTTAGTCACAGAACGAAGAGTGGTCATACGGGTGGAGTGCATAAGTTTGTCCTCCTCCGATATGGACTCTGGGGGGGATGCAGCGTATTCCTTGATAAGATCGCGCTGCATCCTAATGACATGTGCCAAATAGTTGAGCACCCTCACTGAGAAGGTCGCTGAACTAAAGATTCGCTTCCCCAAACGGTCCATCATCCGAGACTCCTTGCTCGGGGGATGGACTGAGGGACTCTCCTGGGCGAGTTCCCTCTTAGTGGCTGCTGCCGACAATATGGCATCTACCGGGGGTCTCTTGCTCCAGTGGGCACGGTCAGCAGGGGGGCTAAGGATCCTGTAGGGCCTCTTAGGGATTGGCTCCACGGTGTCCAGTTCCTTCCACGCCCTGGTGGTAATAAGGTCCACCAGGGGGTCGGCAGGAGGGGACACCCAAGAGGTAGACGAGCCCACTTCAAATGCCTCCAAGAACACTGACTCGTCCGAGGAAGACTTTGGGGCAGACCACCCACCTCTAATCCATAACATTTCCATGATGTCTCCGAAGGAGACATCCTCAGGGGGTGATCTTGGGGAGCCTTCCCCTTCCTCCAAGTCAGTGTCTTCGGTCAAAGACTCGGGGGAGTCTATGTGCCTCCTCTTACACGAATGCTTGCGAGGTGCTTCCTCGGGGGGGCTGTCCGAAGAGCCCTCACCAGCAATGTCCAGAACCACAGGAACTGCTTGGGGCAGTGAAGCGGGCTGTCCCAGTGGCCGGGTGATGGAAGCCTGGCCCAGAGCAGATGGAGGGCGGGACGGAGCCGAAGCAAGGGCCGGGGGTCCGAATGCCCTCAACAGAGACCTCTCCACTACATCAAAAGCCTCAACAATAGGATCTGAAAGTCGGCTCCCCCTCGGATCCGATGAGCGGATCGGAGCCGGTGCCGAGCCCCTCGGATCCGAGGGACCAGTGTGCTCCGACAAGGGCGGCGCCGAAGGCACACTGAGTCCCTCGGATCCGAAGCTCGGGCCAAGGCTCCGAGAGGTTGGATCCGACAGACTCGAGGGCAGGGTCGGATCCGAAGTACCCAGTACTGTCGGCGCCGACCCACCCGCGGCTCCGAGGCTGCCCGGCTCCGGGCGCTCCGAACCCGGGTAGCGGGTCGGAGAAGGAGCAATGGGCTTAAAAAAGGGGGTCGAGATCCCCCCCAGAGGGGGGGGGGGCAGGAGCACTCCCATCTGCATCTGGGCCTGGATGAACCTTCGCATCATCCGGTCCAGATCAGCATCAGAGAGGCTGTAAGTAGACCTCGACGAGGCTACCGAGGTAGGCCTTGAGTGCCCCTCGATAGCATCGAAGGAGGTCGGGTCTCCTCATCCTCAGGCTCCAGTGAAAAGTACGGGGACCGGAGCTGAAGAGGGGGAGAGCCAGCAGCCAGAGAGGCCGGAGGAGAAGCCCGCTTAGCTGGCGGGGCCGAAACGGAGGTCTCGGCCCGCTTGTGGTGCTTCTCTCCAGTCCTTTTCCTGGCTTCCTCTCCTCCACCCTTTGGCGGAGTTTGAATCCTGGGTGGAGGAGGGAGCAGGCAAGGCAGGGACTGCCAAGCAGTGGCCACCAAGGGCGGGGCCGGCCGAGTCTGGGGCAAGAGTCCCGCCAAGACCAGCTTCGACCTCCGCTCCTTCAATGCCCTGGGGTTGAACCCTGCACAGATTGAACACCCTGAAGTGAGGTGTTCTACCCCAAGGCATTGAATGCACCAAGTGTGGCCATCAGCAGGGGAAAGCTTATGGCCACACTCGGAGCACTTTGAAAAAACAGCCTTTGGGGCCTCAGACATCACTATTTTTTTTTTTTTTTTAAAATAGTAACAATAAAATAAACTAAAACACTCACACAAAGGCCCCAAAAACACACACACACACACACACACACACACACACACACACACACACACACACACACCAACTACGAACCAGCAAGGGGAGGGTAAAAACTATATTAAATTAACCCAAAAAAGATATAAACAGAAGGGAAACCTATAACTTTCACACAAATTTAAAGTTTTAACAATTTTAAAACCCTTTAATAAAGAATATTACAACTTAGCTTATGGAGCTCTGATGACTCAGCCTTTACCATGCGCGGCAAACTAGATCTGAGGTCATGTAGGGAGAGCAGGGCATTATGGGTGAGGGGAGGAGCTAGGAGCTCAGATCCATAGCTGGATAAACCATGCCGGTTCGGATCCGATATCGGATCCATACCCACAGGTTGCTGACAAATGAATTCTCCTACTTCAGATCAAGTGATGCAGTATGAATGGAAGTCTTGGTGTGGTATTTACTTTCCACAGGCGAGACAATTGTTATCTTTTTCAGACATTGGTTAGTGCAAGAAAAAAGGATCCCGAACGGGGTACTTCGCTTTAGATGTTTTCAGCTGTAATTCAAACTCTGGTAGTGACAGACCAGCACACTTGCGAACTGCTTCTGCTACAGGCTCCACGGCAAGAAAGACTGATGTAATGGCATTGGCTGCCTTCCTTTATAGCACTGACGACCTGATGTCAGAGAGCAAGCGATAGCAGCCAACGCAGAAAAACACTGACTCTTTTATTCGGGCTGGCCGAGGGCTACCACAGCAGGGATAACTCACAGGTGATGACTGCAAAAGTGAAACACGAAGAACATCATTAAATGAGAGCATTTACATAAATATTCATTGTCTAAAGAACTGATAAGCTGAAAAGGAGGTAAAGTTATTTTTTATTATAAAATATAGATCCCAAGGTAGAGCTACTGGATGTTTGTAAATACCATTAACAACTGTGTTTCTAGATAAATGGAGGTTCAGTTACATATACAGAAAGAAATAAGTGAAAGACACTGTTTTATTCAACATAGTTTTTGTTTTCCATAGTACCGCTAATATTAACAAATTCTGACACCAAACAGAAAACTTAGTCCATACAGAGAAGCTGAGATTAGAGTATTTGATCTTCCAACTTTTTTCAAAACCCATCAAATCTTGTTAGACAACAAACAGCTTCTGAGGAGTAAGTTTAAAATATTCCATTCCATTAAACTGAGAGATCTGAGATTGGGAAAGACTTCTCCTTACTGAGACGGAAGTTTGTTGCTAAGTAGTAGTACCAAGGCCTCTGTTACTGACTTCCGAGGTACACAAATGAACCATGTCTACCTTGGCAAAAATGGAGCAATAAGAATAAAATCTGCTTAAGAACCTCTCAGTACCACAGAGATGGAAGGAAAGCCAAGTAAGAGAACCCTTATTCCAAGGGAATGAAAGGTGTTTGTTGATCCCCATTAGAAGAGAGGACATCTGGAACTCTACACTGAAAACTGTCTATTTAGGTATGATGCACACAGACCTATCAATAGACATCCCCATTTTTTTTTTTTTTTTGCCCTGGCATAAGAATCTATCTGCAGTCTACCCCCCAAAAAATTAACATTTGCCTGCTTAGGTTGTCTGCTGTTTTGTTATGATGGCTTAGATTATCAACTGCTTGAAGGAATATGTTTGAACTGACTGCCTGCTTCTAAGTCATCATTGCCAGCTTGCACCACTGCAGTGTTGTCTATTTCTGTACAGAGTCCCTAGCTAGAGAACTGTCTGGAAAGACCTTGGCACCAAACATCTCATTTTGCAGTTATGTGAATCTTTTCTCTGACACAAGGACAAAATCTCCAGTGCTTGAAATTGGGCAAAACCCATGGTGCCTTTGCTTGATTTCTTACTCGTGAGAAGAAGAGTGGGAGACCAGGGTTCAAGGTTAACTACTGCAGCCACCAGTAACTCACTGAAAAAATTTAAAAAACAAAGGAGGAATACTGGAGCCCAGTAGATGGTCCTTTTGATTTTATTCCATAAATCAGACTGAAATATTCCCTTATCTGAACTGTCCTCTTCCTTCCCCTTCCACCAGCTTTTTTGTCTGGCCTTCTACCCTTCAAACTACATTTCAGATTAATTTCTGTATGGACTGGACTAGACTAATCCAGCCATTGCAAATATTATCTTTGACAGAAAACATCAAGCCATCTGACAAATTACATGGGGAGCTGTAAACAAAGAATATGATGAGAAGGACACTGCAACTATGTTAAAGGCTTTGATGAGAACAATGGAAGTAGACTCCAGATCCTGCTCATCACTGAGTAAACAGGGAATGCAGTTACAATGCTCCAGCAGCACTAAAATGCTCTAATTCTTCTGGAAACTAAACAGCACACTAACCTGGACTACAACAACCCCTTCTAGAAACAGTGTGGTCTTCAATATCACGAATACGCTGATTACATTAGATTTTCTGAAATACATGAAATGTCACAGTCCAAAAGACAGGTTTATCATAGTAAGAAAACAGAGGAGGAATTGTGTCTAGAGAAAAGATAATTTTGGAGAGGCTAAAAAAACATTGCTCAACCTTTATTTGCCAAAGTTATACTGATTGTGTCTGTAGCTTTTACCAACAAGAAAGGCTGAGGTAGGTCATATAATGCACAGAGTGGCAAAAGAAAGAGTAAGGTATTTGTCTACTTAAGTATGTGTAGAGCATACACAAACAGCAATTTAGCCAAAAACTAAATAAAGTATTAGCCAATATGAACATAAAAATGACACGGTCTAAGTTCTGTCAAAACAAAATATTTTGTGCCAGCTCCATGGTGCAAATGGATAAAGTCTTGACTATGTTCCAGGTGAGTCTGAATAGAGACTCAGGCGCCTGTAGGAAGGGTGGACTGGTTGTGGAAGAGCCTTGACTTGCCACATGGATGACACCTAGTGAAAGCAATAAAGTACAGTTTTGTACCTACCATAAATGTAGATGTCCGAACAGGATAGCATCTGCAGTCCTTACAAATGGGGTTGTCCTGTCGTCAGGCAGCCCTTCGGTCGGCCGGATTCCAAAGTCTGGGTCTGGCCTCGGCTGGTGTCGCACTTCACCCGACGTCATCTCTGCTGGTCTTCGGGTATAAAGGCATCAACCGACGCCATTTTCCTCAGTGTTTCTTGCCCCAGATGCCAGTTGCCCTCTTGGATAGCTAAATTTTTGGGTAAATGCCAATGTTTCCAAAAAGGTAGAAGGCAAACACAAAACAATAAGCATGTATGTACATATATACAAACAAATACACCATAAGAGATCCCCCCCAGCTAGCTATTAGGTGGGCAAATACCCTAGGAGTACCACAGAGGGGAAGGAGGGAGGGTAATCCTGACTGCAGATGCTATCCAGTTCGGACATCTACATTTATGGTAGGTACAAAACTGTACTATGTCCTTCAAGGATGCATCTGCAGTCCTTACAAATGGGTAGAATACCATAGCCAAACTAGGGGAGGAGGAAGAAGAATTATGGTGTAGTTAGTATCCCTTGCAAAACAGCAGTGGCAAACCCTGCTCGGGATCTAGAGTATAGAAGCAAGTTATAATGCTTGGCAAATGTATGCACGGAGGTCCAAGTAGCAGCCTCAATAATGTCCTTGGTAGCCACTCCTCTTAAGAAAGCTGTGGTAGTGGCTGTAGCCCTTGTAGAATGAGGCCTTATGTTCTGTGGAATTTGCTTTCCATGGTAGGAGTAACAGAATCTTATGCAATTTCCTATCCACTTCGAGATTGTCTGTTTTGAAATTGCTTTTCCTTCCCTTCCTGTTGCATAAGCTACTAGAAGTTGGTCAGTTTTTCTATTGCCCTTGGTTCTGTCCAGGTAGTAGCGCAACTGTCTATGTACATCCAAGGTATGCAGCAGTCTTTCCCCCCTGTTCTGTGGATTGGGAAAGAAGGTAGGTAAGTGGATTGCCTGGTTTAGAGACACTCTGGATACCACCTTAGGCATAAATGTAGGATTAGTTCTCATGGACACTCTATCTTGATGGAAGATTAGGAAGGGTTGTACTGCCATTAAAGCCTGTAGTTCCAAAACCCTTCTTGCTGAAGTAATTGCCAGTAGGAAAGCAGTTTTCCAGGATAGGTGTTGAAGATCTGCTGTTGCTGCTGGTTCGAATGGAGGGAGTGTCAATTTTTCTAGCACAAAGTTCAAGTCCCATGCTGGTAATGGTGGTTTCCTAGGAGGTTTTACATTCTTAATTCCTCTCAGGAACTGCCTGAGTAGAGGGTGTGAGAAGACAGGGGGATCGAAGCTGTATTCTGCAGAAATAGCTGATGCATGTATCTTGATGGAGGAATAGGACAGGCCTGTATGGAGTAGCTCTGTCAAATACTCCAGGATGTTGGCAATATCTACCTTTGACACATCTTTCCCTCTTTCAGTACTCCAAATGACAAATCTTTTCCATTTTCCTGCATAATTCCTTCTTGTTGAAGGTCTGCGGGCCTCAAGGATAATGTCTTTAACCCTTTGGGATAAATCTGGGTTAGTTGTTGTTATGTAATGTTCCAGGCAGTCAGTTGCAGAGTTTTCAGGTTTGGATGCAGGATGTTGTAGTCGCTCTGAGTTAACATCAAAGGAGTCAGGGGCAGTGCCTACGTTTCCCCTCGAGACATGCTCCTCAGCAATGGATACCAATGTTGTCTTGGCCAATTTGGAGCTATCAGGATTATCCTTGGACGTTCCTCTTTGATTTTCAGTAGTACCTTGTGCATCAAAGGAAGAGGTGGAAATGCATATGCTGTGAGGCCTTTCCAATTGAAGGATAGAGAGTCCACCTTCCAAGCTAGTGGGTGGTATGTCCTTGTGCAGAATTTCTTGAGCTGGTGATTGAGTGGGGATGTGAATAGGACTATTTGTGGCATTCCCCATTTCTTTGTGATGGCCTTGAAGATGTCCGGGTGTAGCATCCATTCGTGAGCATCCGAGGTAGTTCTGCTTAACATGTCTGCTAGGATGTTTTCTTTTCCCGGTACAAATATTGCCTGTAACTGAATGTTGTAGCTCAGAGCCATATTCCATAGGTCCAGAGCCATTCGGCATAGGGGGTATGAATGAGTGCCTCCCTGTTTGTTGATGTACCACATGACTGTGGTGTTGTCTGTCCTTATCATCAAGTGGCCTTCTTTGAGAAATGGTCTGAAATTCTGGATTGCTAGTTTTACAGCCAGCATTTCTTTTTGATTTATGTGCAGGTGCAGCTGATCTGGAGTCCATAAGCCTTGAATGCATTTGTCCAGCATGTGGGCCCCCCAACCGAGGTCTGAGGCGTCCGTTGTGATGGTTTGGCTTGTTTGAATGTTGTGGAAGGGCAAACCTGGGTTTGACTGACATGCCTGAGCCCACCATAGGAACTCTTCTTTCAGGCATGGGATTAGTGGTATTTCGGTTTCTAAGCTGTGCTTGTGCTGAGACCATAAATTCTTTAGGTACCACTGTAGCTTTCTCATATGCAGTCTGGCATGGGGGACCAAGATTATGCAGGATGCCATGAAGCCCAAGGCCTGCAGTACTTTCCTTGCTGTTAGTTTGTTCTGCTTTGTTAGTGCCAAGAAGTAAAGAGGAAGTTGTTCTTGTTTTTCTGCAGTTAGGAATGCCATCTGTTTTACTGTGTCCAATTCTGCAGCCAAGAATGTTCTTGTTTGGGATGGTATCAGTCTTGACTTTTTTAAATTGACTGTGTATCCCAGGGCTTGTAGTAAGCAAATGACTCTTTGTAAGTCTTGTGTCAGCTTGCTTTTGTTGTCCGCTTGTATCAGGCAGTCGTCCAGGTATGGATAAATTTGGATTCCCTGAAGCCTGCAATGAGCGATTACTGATGCCAGGCATTTCGTGAACACTCTGGGCGCAGTAGATAAGCCAAAGGGCAATGCTGAGAATTGATAATGCTCTGATCCTGCAAGAAATCTGAGGTATCTTCTGCAAATTGGTCGTATGGGGACATGCAGGTATGCCTCCTTGAGATCTAGAGTTACCAGCCAATACTCCTTGCCCAGCATGGGAAGAAGTTGCTGTAGGGTCAGCATTTTGAATTTTGGAACAATGATGAAAGTGTTTAAAGCGGACAGGTCGAGAATAGGTCTCCAACTTTTCTCTTTTCTTGGTACTAGGAAGAGTCTGGAGTAAAATCCCTTGCCCTGTTCTGTAGGTGGTACCCTTTCCACAGCTCTCATGTTTGTTAATTGAGCTATTTGTTTTAGGGCTTCTGTCTTTTGATTTGGTGGTAGGTTTGGCATTCCTCTTTTACTGGTAAGGTGTGGAAATGAAACCTGTAGCCTTGGTCTATAGTTTGCAAAATCCACTTGTCTCTTGTGATACAGTGCCAGTTTTTTGAAAATAAGGCTAACTTTCTGCCTAAGGGTGCTGCTATTTGTTCCCTGGTAGGCGGTGTCAGAACCAAGTCACTGTGATTGTCCTGTTGCAGTGGTAGTGGTTGTATCTGTGCCTCGTTGGTTATTGCCCTGCCACTGGCGTCCCCTGTAGGCACCTCCTCTGGATTGATTTCTGCCTCTGGAACGTCTATTCCTGCCTCTCTGATTTTTAGAGGAGTCTGGAAAGGACCAATTTTTGGAAGGCCAGTTCCTGCTGAACCTTGGGGCTGAACCTGTAAGAAATCTTTAACTGTTTGTACAGATTTTGCCTTCTCTTCCATTTTCTTCATTACTTGTTGGGCAGGAGAACCAAATAGACTGACCTTATCCATAGGAGCATCTAATAGTTTTGCTTTAACATGATCCGGCAAGACCTGTTCTTTCAACCATGCATGCCTTCTTACAACTGTGCCAGTCATGGCTGATCTAAATGAAGCCTCCAGTGCATCATAGCCACATTTTAAAGAATGGTTACTAACCTGCTGAATGTTATTCACCATTTCTAAAACATATTTCTTATCTAAGGAGTCATCAGAGGACAGTTTCTTAGTTAACTGATCAAGCATAAACTCTTGGTATTGGATCATATGAAACTGACAGTTCAAAGCTCTAGCTGAGAGAGTAGCAGAGGTGTATACTTTTTTGCCCCATCTCTCTAAGGACCTGGATTCCCTATCAGAAGGGAGAGGGTTTTTTGCTGAGGTCGAAGCTACTGCTTTAGGCCCCTGGGAGATAGTCTCAGGATCTGCAAAAGGAGCCTTGTATAAGTGGTGATGAGTGTCCGGTACCCTGTAAAACCTATCGGGCTTAGCAGGGGCTGGAGGTAAAGTATCAGGAGCAGTGCAAACATCATTAAATGCATCATCCACAACAGGAAGAACTGGAGGTATAGCTAAGGGCTTATGTTGCGGTAAGTGTAAAAAGGTCCTAAGCCTTTTTCTTGAATCTGAGAAATCTTGTCCCTGCCATTGGAATTGCTCTCTCATGGCATGTAAGGTTTCCCCAAAGGAAAATTCCTCTGGTGGAGAGGCAGAAGGAATAGATTCTTCAGCATCAGAATCTTCATAAGTAGAAAAAGGAGCCTCTGGATGGTCTGTATTGTCTGAATAATCAGAAGAGTCATCTGAGGACACTGGCTCAGGGGGCTCTGCTCTAGGTCTCTTTTCTGGAGGTTGAGAGGCCCTGTCTGGGTGAGATTGGGATCCCCTTATTAAAGAGATGAGATCCTCTGCCAGAGTAAGCATTTGGGAACTGGAACTGGGCCTGTGAGAGGGGGGCTTAACAGGCACAGACTTAGCAGTTTTGGCTGCTTTAGCCCTGGCAAAGGCCTTTATAGACATGGCTGCAGGAGGCCTAGCAGCACCACGTGCTGGGGTAGAGACATCCAAAGGGATGGTGTCTGATAATTCTAGGGAAACCACATTAGTAGGCAAAACTTCAGAGGCCGATTCAACTAGGGTAGTAGGGGCCTCAGTAGTAGTCATGGATTCGGCTGTAGATTGACCCGTTTGCTCGGTTTCGTCCGAAACCGAGACACTCGCGGTTTGCTTACCCGTGGTTTCGGCCGAAACCGCGGACCGCGAGTGTCGGTCCTTTTCTTTGCGTTTTTTAACAATTTGAGTAGTCGGAGGATCCGACGGCATAATGTACGCAAAATCTGAGCCGAAAAACTGTTCTGCAAACTCCGACCGACGTCTAAGCGTTCGTCGGTTGAAGGAAGCACAGGTTAAACAAGCTGCTACGTCGTGGTCTGGGCCTAAACAAGGTAAGCAGTAAGAGTGGAAATCTTTATGAGGTATTTGTTTCCCACAAGTTAAACAGTTATTCACTTTTTCTGACATCGGCTGAGGCAAGAAAGAGTCCCCAACGGGGTACTTAGCTTTTAGAAGTCTTCGAAGTAGTATTCGGTAGTAGTAATCTCTGGATCTGACCGACCGGCACTTGCGAACAGCTTCTGCTTCGGGCGCCACGCGGCAAGAAAGACTGAGGAAAATGGCGTCGGCTGATGCCTTTATACCCGAAGACCAGCAGAGATGACGTCGGGTGAAGTGCGACACCAGCCGAGGCCAGACCCAGACTTTGGAATCCGGCCGACCGAAGGGCTGCCTGACAACAGGACAACCCCATTTGTAAGGACTGCAGATGCATCCTTGAAGGACATCTCCACCCTGTGGATCTTGAGCCTAGGGTGTCCGTGCTGCTTTGTGCAGCTGCACAGAAAGTTGAAGGGAATCCAATGCGTGAAGTCTTGGATGGTAGCACACAGAGGAGCTTGGTACTGCCTCTACTGGGAAGGGGATTTACTCTGCCAAAGGGAAGAGTGGCCCATCCCACAGGACTAACAAGCTGGCATGCATCCTACCAATTTCACCAAGGAAGGGATCAGCCCACTGGAATTCATAGAAACAAATAAGCCATATAACTTTCATCTGGTACAAGGTTGCCCAGCCCCTGCTATCATGGGACAAATGAGCCAATTAGGTGCAGGGTGATAAACCAGCATGATAGGTCCTGTGGGAAAATGATTTAAAAAAATACGCTTTCCAATGCTTTTTTTTTTAATTTATTCATACACAAAATGGACAAATGAACCCCCTTCCCAACTGCCTTGCATGCATACATTTGCTGGGAAATCTAAATGCTACATTTCTCATGGCCAGTTTCAGCTATTTTTTTCTTCCCTAAAACAAACTGGTGTAGTTATTACTCAAGTTTTATTTTTATCTATCAAAGCACGCTCTTGAATGTAGGACTCTCTCCAGTTCATAAACTAAAACTCAACCTTGCTTTGAGTCTGTAACTTCATCTACTTCTCTGAAAACAAAAGGTTGTCAGGCTGAGTAGTTCAAGGACATTAAATTAAACAGTTACAGGCCAGTTATCTTAGGCACTCCAGATTACTTTGACAGAGCCATTTATCACAGGCAGCAACAGTCAGAAGCTATCACAAGGTATTCAAAAGAGACACTGCTGGGGATTTTTTTTTTTAACTGATGTTTGCCCTGGTGACAACCAACCATCAAGCCCTACCCAAGAAATGGGATATGACAGCTAGGAAATACATATGATGGCATCAGTAAGAGAATGACAAGCACACATTCCTGTGCTTACCTCTTATGTGCATCTGCACATTTTCTACAACATTCAGTAATCTCCAGCAGGGAGTGGACAAACTGCGCCTATAAGCCATACTCTTGTTGGAGAGGACTGGGGATAATTGGCAGACAGATGGCATTGGCAACTTGCATCTCTCTGTGGAGGTCTTACGTGCTTGTAATAACAACTGAAGGTAGGTCCCCAACAGGATAAATACACACATGTACTTATGTCAGCACTGTGGTACCACTTTAAAATGAATTCAATATTTTGGGATATCATACACCTCAAAGTGATGCACAAGAGATCAAAAATCCTCCAGTGCATAATCATCTGTTTAAGAAACTGGTATGTTTTGCTTCACTCCATACAGCTGCTTACATGGTTAACCTTCTAGTTTTGGATGAAGCCCAGGTAGACAATGTGCCACATCTCTTCATTACCCATCTTGTCTGCCACATTATGGCTGCTGACAAGAGTCATCATAACAGCAGAGTGATCTGTCAGTCTCTTCTTAGCATTTTAAGAACAGTTGTTATCAGTTAACATGTCAAAAATGCAGTCAGAAAACCAGCGCTTCAGATGAGCAACACTGTGACAGCCAATGCATACAGTTCTGTAAATGGCAGACAAACAGGTAGAAGTACTGATCACAGACATATTGCAGACGAAATGGAAATTTGTATCCATACAAAGTAGACCAACAGTACATGAACCACAATTGCAATTGGATTTACAAAATACAGTGCACTAAATTACACCTTTGAAAGTTACAAACATGCAGAAAACAGATCATGCATTGCCAAAATTCTTCTCTAAGCTAAAACATTCATGTTGAAGCCACACCCAAGTTTCTTTCCGCTGCTGCATTTGAGTGTGCCATTAAACTCATTCTGCAGAAGTACTAACAGATGTTTGTGGTATCTGTTTTTTTTTTCCAGAAATGTTTTGTGAAACTCTTTCTGGGTTGCAATTACTTGGTTTCCAGTATCTCCTGTTGAACCGAGATCAAGCTATACATCTCTGAATCCCGAATCCTATAAAGCACATTCAGAATCCACATTCAAGCAATGAACAGCAAATATGTAGCATAAGAGGAGTAACAGTTCTTTCTTATGAAGTTCACTGCCAGGCTGAGTAAGGGCTACAGACAGTTAAAGCATGTGGCAGAATATATGATGCTCATGCTGACATGACTTAGCCATGTTAACAAGGATGAGACTGATGAAACTAAGCAGACACCCCTCATTCAGATGTCTACACTTTCTCAGAATTCCCTCTATTGTACCACTGACCTCACTGGTATTTAACACACGAGTACAGATACTCAGGCAACTAGTAAAGCAGGTCGGAAGTAATATGACAACTCACTGAAGCACGAGGAGTTATTTCTGTTTCAAATGCAATAGTAAGCAGGCAGTGTGGTACATCAGAACTTCTGCATGATTCTTTGTTTTAATAGTTCAATCAGAACACTAAAAAAATAAATACTTAGAACAGACTTTGCAACAAAAAGATTAAAATGTATATTACTTATGAGACCACCTTTTTAGATCACAAGAATACTTAAAACATTATACTTTCCACATTTTTTCAAAGGTTTTTGTTAACAGTGGTAAAGAAGGTATGGCTATTAAGAGTGTGCACAAAAGTGAGCTAAAATCAGGTTCATATTTTCCTGTAGGAGTGCTCTTTTCACACACTTCAAGAGAATATCAAAAAGACACCAAGCTTGAAGGATGTCTAGCACTCTGAAATGCTTCCACGTGGGTGTTGTGGTACGCAGTAACATACTGTTAATGAATACTTTTTCAATTTTCCTCAGCATTAGCTTGGCACCACCTTGCCCTCTGCACATGGCCTTCTGATTGCAGACTTCCACAATTACTGCAGTATGGAAAGGTGCTGCTGTGTGCAATAAACTGAAAAAGCAGAATAATTCTCACAATGGAATTGAAGGCATTGGCAAGTACTGTTCCTGTCTTTACAGCGACTACTGATCTTATAAATAAAGGATACTGGGAAACGTACACTAATGCAAATCAGTCCTCAGCTGCCAGCTGACACTGCCATATCCATGCAAAACTCAATCAGAACTAAAACAAGTCACATATCCCCCCCTATGTTGGGGTCAGTGCCATCCAAAATAAAACTCCTGGTATGGTTATTAAATGCATTACTCCAAACACAAGTAGCAAGAATGATGGTAAGAATACCAGAATCAGTCAACTCACATCAAACTTGGAAAATCAGACTGAAAAATAGGATACATACATTGGATTATGGGGTAATTCTAGGAGTCAGCATTACTTCAAACTAGATATGGGCTTTCCACCAAGTTTTTGTACACATCAATCTGGATGAAGCTACTAAAAGTGTGTGCATGTGAGATTGAGCAAAATGCATGCCGTTGATGAAAGCGCATCTTTGGAAGAGACAGGTTATGTTAAATAACCTGTCATGACAGTAGATTTTTGATGACCTGTCACTGTAGCAGCAAATTATAGCATTTGGGTGGCATCCCTTTAGAAATGTCTTCATCCAGGTCAGAGGTTTCATCAGCCGTACTGGATTTCCTACAAAGGCCTTAGCCTGTCTTATGCCAGCACTTCATAAAACTTTAGCAGGTGCGTGAAACACTCAAAAGTCTGACTGTTCAAATTCCTTAGCACCCATAGCAAATTGTGACTGTGGCAAAACATTGTCTAAATTATGGAAATCTGTAATTATACTCAAAGCAACAACCATCTGTGAAATAACAGTTATAATAACTACAATCATTTCTGTGCGTGTGGGGTGGGGGGTGATGAGAAGTTAGCTTTACTCTACAGAGACAATTACTCAAAGATCTACTATCTTAGTAAATATACTTGCACACAACCATCCTCTTTTTCAGGGACAGCCACAGTAACAGTATATCATAAGTCAGGTAAATTCCCCAAGTAGATCCATCAAAAGCAAGGAAGTGGGCAGTTATATTAGTCCACTGTCCTACCCGTGAACTGTGCATCCTGTTTGCACATGCCTGTATCTAAAAGATCTGGTACAAAAACATTCTGGAAATATTTTCTTCCTTAGTGGAATGTATTGTCATATATTTATATATAGATATTTTTTCATTTGTCCTTTTTCAACCTCATTGTCTGCTGACCATCAGCCCTCCTAAACTCTGGCCAGCCCACTCATTGTCAGCACCAGGAGTTAAATTTTAAGTCTGTATGGCCCTAACCCCATCCTCTCCATGATGACTGGTGGAGGGGGGAGTATGTGACTTGTATCATCACAGGGGCAGCCATGCCTTCTATTTGTGGGTGCATGCTTCCATCCACCTGCAAGGAAGTCTACCACCTATCAGCAGCTTGTTGAGTCAAATGCCTACATTATGGTCACAAATGCATCCACTGTCCCTCCTCCAATGGGCTGTAGCAACTCGTGACCTACACCCCACTCTCTCTGCTCCCTCCTTACATCAGCTCCCATAGATGCTCAAGCCATGAACTCTGGTTGCCTGGGTCATAATTAGGGCATTATTACTTGACACAAAATGGACTTAGTGGGGTTACTTGTATAACAAAAGGCAAGGCACTGAGACAACCTTTATACAAGCCCTGTTTATCAATTAAGTAGCTCTTCTCTCTCTCTTTTTGAGTACAGCCAAAAAACAGTCTTTCTGATTTCTTATGTTTCTCTAGTCTAATACCAAACTTCTCAGTGTATCCAACAGATGTAAAGAAAATTGTTTCCATCACTTTGGCAGTTTACCTAAATGACTGTTAGCTAAAGAGACTGGTTAAGAAGCACTGCTGATACCACTCTGGACATAAAAGAAAGGCTGATCTCAATTGTTTTTCAATAGTGATGATCTCAGTTAAGACTATTTACAAATGACAGCTTGTAATTCTGAAATTTTCTTGCTAGATGCACCAGTTGTAAGGAACAAGTACTTTCAAAGAAAGGAACCTTAACTCATTCCCTTCAATGGAGCTTGTGACGTCCCTGTCTGTGCAAGTAATCAAGGAGCCTGAATCCTCACTACCAACACTGGAGAGGGATGTGCACTTGGAATACAAATGGATGCACACAGTATTTTCAGACCTCTCTGCATCAAGCACTATTTCCCTTAGGAGCACAAAGGGAATACACTCAGTTCAGGGTCTGAATTTGTCTCCCTCCAGGTCCCCAGTAAGACTCGCCACTGGTTCAGCTGTAGGGTTAGGTCTTCAGCCGAGTGTCCAGGCCAAGACCTCCAACACCCCCTCTGTAAGCCCAGTGCTTGGTGTCCCTGCTCCAAGTAGCTGACACACCCACTGTGAGATTTGATTACACACACACACACACACACACACACACACACACACACACACACACACACACACCTGGAAAAGGCTGGCACATATTTATCTGCTGTGTCCCCTTCTGCCCAGAGTAGAAGGTAGTTAACACCGCCACCAGACACTCCACAATTAACTACTCTAAGTCCCTTAAAGTGTGTCCAATTAATATTAATACTAATACAAATGATAGTAGTTTACCAAGACAGCTAGGCCTTCTGGAGTGGCCCCACAGTGTCACCAAATAAATACAAGCACTCTCAAAGATTAAATACTTTCTACAAAGGGCCAACTACAATGAAAAGTTTAAATATATTTAATTGTGATGCCCCACCACTGGCAACAGTAATCGGGGAGTCTCAATCCTCACCACTAGCACCAGTAGAGGACGTACATTGGGAGGATAACAAGTACACACACAGTATTTCCAGATGCAGCTCTCTGCATCAAATGCAATTTCTCTTAACAACACACAGAGACCCCAGTCAGTCAGGGGCTGGTTCCTCCTCTTTCTCCAGATCCCTAATAAAACTCATTAGCACATCTATAGAGTTGAGATCTCAGCTGAGTGGCCAAGCCAAGACCTCCAGAACCCTCTCTGTTCAACCATTGCTTTGTGCCCCTGCCGAAACACTCTGACATTTGATTTACACACACACACACACACACACACACACACACACACACACACACACACACACACCTGGTTAAGGCTGGCACAGGTTTACTAGTATGCCCCCTTTTGCCCAGACTACAAGGCAGTTACCACTACCACCAGCCACATCCTTATCAGCTACTTTAAGGCCCTTAACAAAGGGTGTCTAATCTTACTGTGTAATGTTACTATTAATCCAAATGGTAGTAAAATGGAGTGGCCCACAGTGTCACCAAATAAGTATGAAAGTACTCTCAGAACTTAAACGTGTCTCACAAATATCAGTGACAATGAAAGGTTTAAATATATTTAATAACTAATAAAAGAACAAGAAAATATTCAGTATATAATTACAGTTACATCAGAGTTCAAAAATCACAGGAAATATAACAACATTGCAGGACAGTCTCAAATAAATAAAGAAAGACATCTAAATTAAGTTCAGCTATATTTCTGACTAAATCTAAAAGAACTATACAGTTCCCTAGACTTACTTACAGAGCAAGCAAGACAGATGTGGTGACTGGATCTTCTTGTCAGGTCAAAGACAAAATACAGAATGCTATCTCTCTCTCAGAGACTTGTCAAATTAATATCCCAAATATTACTGCTGGGATACTTGCAGACATCATTTCTTGTCATCTGACTTCAGTTCGCAGGCTCAAAACAACCATGGATGCCAGCTGGTGGCATTTAGCATCTACTAGTAAAAATACATAAACAAGGGCTTCTCTTAGATCTAAGGCAGATCCTGGAAGCCATAAAACAATAAACACTTTCAAATCTCAAGCTTAGCAATTATTTATCTTTCAATGTAACACAGAGCGCTCCCTAATATAGACATCCAGTCAAAGTAATTTAAAATTTCAGCTATTTTTCTGAAATTAACCTCCTGTGTTCCAGTTTCCATTGTTAAAATATATACATTTAATCAGTTACAATAGTGCATATACATTTCTGTTCTAATCCAGCAGGGCACACTGTGATCACACCTCTAAGCTCAGTACTTTGTAAAATATCTCTTCAGCACACATGTCCGTTCAAACCATCTTATATGGCAAACAGTCCTAATACATTTTTAACACAAGCATATAAATCATGCTGAATGCTGACATTTACAAATGACATATAATTATTTACAAAATTCCAGCTAGCTGGGCTGGCAATATCTCCTTTCATGACATTAATAATAAATAATGAAAGAACAAGAAAATACTAAATATATATTTACAGTAAACCACAGAGTTCAAATTACAGGAGATATTGAAAATAACACTGATGGACAGACTCATACAAATAAAGAAAAACAATCCCTAAACTAGGCTTCACTATATTCCTGACTGAATGTAGCAGAATTACTATTCCCTAATAACTTACTTGATAGGGCAAAGTACAGTGAAATATGTGAGCAGTCTTTCTAGTCAGGTTCCCCAAAACAGAATACTCAGATTATTCCCTGGAAAATATAACATCCAAGATGGCTTGCAAAGTGACCTCTTCTGGTCACATGATTCTCATTTCTCACAGTATCCCCCTTTGAAGCTGAGAAAGGAACCAGCCCCACCATCTCCAGTCCTATTAAGCATTGTGGGGTGACATTTTAATGGTTTAATGGCTCATTTACATTTCCCTTATTTTTCTTAAAGAAAGCTAGCTGGTTAACTTCTGCTGTCTCAGCATCCTCAAGTTAAAACATAATACATTTAATTGAATTGCAGTAATACACCTACATTTCTTTTCACTCCAGCAGGGTGCACTGTTGATACATTTCAGCACAAGCAAACCTCACAAATACATTTTCAGCATTAGCATCTGTACAAATCAGTTTGATATACAAATGGCATAACTATTTACAAAATTCGAGCTAGTTGTGCTGGCACAAGTCATACATCCACTGCCTACTTCTGGCATGGCTGGCAGTACCTCCTATCATCACACCACTTAGGACGTTTGAACTGTAACTTCCAATGGACAGAGCCTAAGCTTTTTGACAGACAAATTATGCCCTTACATTTCAAACAAGTGTTCACATCTCTGGAACAACAGTGGTTATGAAAGAAGTATAAATGGCAAACACTTCAGCACAAACTATTTTTATAGTCGTAGCATTCTTTAGGTTCTAGGTCTCAAACAGAATTTTATAAGTCAGAGTAAACCCAGTAACTATTATGTCTGCAATATTTTGCAAACAATTTACAATATCTCTGCAACCATTCAAATTATACATATACCATCAGCACAATTTTATTCATCTAGATGAGAGCTTTCATACGAGGCTAAGGTGTTCTGTCTGTGTTACTTGGTTGCTGAGATATTTAGAAAAATGTGAAAATTATATCTATATAAATTAATATAAAAACAACAGTTAATATCTCTTTACCTTCACTAGACAGAGGTCAAATATTAATGCAGTTGAATGTGCTATTGCGTAAGCTTTAAGTTGAAGTACTTTAAATCTTGTACATAACATGGTTTTGGAATTACTGACACAAATATGAACAAGCAATATTTGATGTCTAGAGGCGTCAGTAAGAGGTGACTGCAGATGCACCTGGAGGCGTCACTCGGATGTAATGAGTTAACACCTCGATATATGTAGGTTCAAAAAGAAGTCATGTGAGATCTTTCAGCATAAATTTTACAATCCTGTAGAGGACAAATATGCCTTTTAGGAGGTTTTACATGTAGAACTCCTTTTAAGAAAAGCTTTAACAAATGGAAGTGCTTCAAACTATAGAAAAATTGATAGAACACACAAGTAATGCAGATGCATGAGTTTACATGATGAATATGCTAAGGTAGAATAAAAAAGAAAATACAGCATTCTTGGAATGGAAAAATGCAGAGAGTCTAGACCCATGTAACAGTTCAGAAAAAATCTCGCTTCCATTTTTTAATGTAAAATTTTCTTCTATTAGTAGATCTCACTGCCTCCTTCCAGACATTGGAGGCCTAAGAGAAAAAATACTCAAACATTCAGAATTCTGAGAGTGAGATGCAAAACCTTGTCTACTTATGTCAGTAAAAATTTGGGTAGAGGTGGCAGTCATTGCGCATTAAGTAGTTATTAATTTGAGGATATCATGGTTGCATTGGTACAGAAGGAGCCATCAGTATCAAATTGTCTCTGCTTTTCTTTAAACAGCTGTTTCTGGAAAAGAGGGAAGGAGTACACAAAGATTTGAGTCATCCTAAAGAGTACAGATACTCACTTAACCACAAGGAGTAACTTAATTTTTATAAATTATATCAATCAGAAGCTCTAAATTGACCAGACTCAATATTTTCTTCTATCTAATTAGAGTGACCACTATCTCACTACCCCCGTCACAGTTTCATCACACACACACACACACACACACACACACACACACACACACACACACACACACACACACACACACACACACACACACACACACACACACACACACACACACACACACACACACACACCCCTATCCAAAACTAATACTCCTTATAACCTTTCTCATTTGCCTGATTACTTCATTTGTCAGTCTTGTATGTAATGATGTTTTCATTGTCGCTCTACGTCTAACATATCATATACTACATTTCATTATCAACCACCTTCCCCTTTCTAATATTTCCACAGTTAGGCTGCCTCTTCATTTCAGTATTTTAATTGCTAGAAATTGCAGGAAATATTACCGTATCATTTTCAATGTGATCTCTCTTTTTGCTATATACAAGCCTGTGTCCATTTCTAATGTTCAACACTGTATATACCTATGTACATGTTCTGTTCCTTAATATTTATGAAAGCTATTGTAATTTTTTTTCTCTCAAGCATGTACACTTACCTATGTTTTACATTCCTTCTGATATCATATAATTGTATTTTATATATGTTAAAACTGTTAAATATTGAGCTTTTCTCTCCGTGTCTCTGCTGAAAAAGGGTTTTTGCCAGTCAGACAAAGTCCACATTTGTATAATCTCCTGAAAGACAGATGGATCCAATTTTCACACATAACCTAATGTTACCACTCTGTTCAAAATGTGCCAAAGGACTCTGTAAACCTGGGACATGTACTTGCTGAAAGATGTAGACTGAATTATAAGGCTGTTTCCAAGAGTTTGATTGCCTCCTTGCACAGCGGAAAGTATCCGACTCATCTTTATTAACGTTAACACACTAGTGTTAACTGTTTTGGCTTGTAGATGCCATCGTAAAAATTGCACTGAAAATTTACAGATATTCCTATGAACTGATTAGACCTATTTCAAAATGATGTGAAGAGACCTCTGCTGTTGAGACCACATGTCCTGTATTAAACTGTTGAGGTGAGCTCCATAAGAATGTTATCAAACAACATCCATGTATCAGAAGAATTTGTTCTTTATGCAATGAGAAAGAATAATTTCCAGCAGATCGCTAGCATATCATCATACATTCCCAAGGTGCTAATGCGTTATCATCTAGAACATAAAGTGCTTGTTATATTTTACTAATGGACAAAATTTGTTAGAACTGTTTGAATACTCACTAGAACTTCATATATGACAGCCGCTACAGAAGTTAAAACTGAGGGATTCAGAAAACAGAAGACTTTCTATAGTACTGTTTTTTTCCAGAGATGACTACTTCGTTCGGCTTTTTCCCGGTTAAGAGTCGCCACAGCGAATCACCTGTCTGCTCATGATTGGCAGTGGAGTTTTTACGGTGTTGAGTTGCCAGCCCGGCGTCCAACCTTCCACAGAAGGCACACACACAGACACACACACACACACACACACACAGACACACACACACACACACTCATGCCTAAGGCCAATTTAGAGTGTCCAATCCACCTACAGCATGTTTTTGGGATGTGGGAGGAAACCAGAGCACCTGGAGGAAACCCATGCGACCACAGGGAGGACATGCAGACTCCGCACAGAAGGCCAGCCGAGAATCGAACCGGAGAGCCTCTTGCTGTAAGGTGGCAATGCTAACCACTGCACCACCATGGCTGCCCACTGTTTTTTTCCAGAGACTGAAAGAGTAAAATGCTTGTTCTATGGAGTGAATCAAGAGTTCTGTTTTCCTTTGACAGACAGATGCTCAGACAGGGAAATGTGGCAATGTTTTGTTTCATGAGTGCAGACACTGCAGCAGGTACACATTTGGTAAATATTCTGGGGGGTGCTGTGGAGAACCATGTATCTGAGCAGAAACTGAAAGTGATAAATTACTTTTTGGAACAAAAAAAATATTTGTGTGAATTCTTTACTGGAATATGAACATTTTCCAGCCCCCGTTTTGTCATACAAGAGTTCTGTTCTATGAAAGGAAGTAGTCTTCAAAGCTAGCACCTGAAAAACTTTCCATTTATAAACTTGTTCTGGCCTTGAAATATTGTCTTTTTCTAGAACCAGGAATAATTTGGAATATGAGCCTTCACTTCTTTAAATGCACCCCATGTTACTTTTTGAAATAAAAGTTGATCTGTTAACTGTACTTGAACAGGTGTTTGTGAAACATGCTGCATCTATGGTTTTAGAAACTTTGAATTGTCTGCTACACCCATTTGTCAACAGAAATTTGGTGCCAGGCAAAAAGAAGTCTCGAACTTAATTCCTAAGGATACTAGAACAGGGGAAGACAGCAGTCATTTTGAGCTTGGAAAAGTCTAGATGGTTCATCTCTCTTGGGTACAAGAGTTTAGACCAGAACTCCAAGCCTTTCTCTCCTCATCAGAGATCACAGCCAGCTACTTGTTCCACAACAGTTTAGAGAGGAATGAGTCACTATCAGGTCTTCGGGAAAGTGGGTATCTCTATGAAAGAAGGGTCGTGTCAGAACTCAGTTCTACACCTTGAAAACATGAGGCTTAGGACCACATGTCCAGACTGAGCTTTGACTAGTTGTTCTTCAACAAACTTACATGGCCTCTGAGGCAGGAGGAAATGAGAGGCGTAAAGTCAGGAAAGGGGATTTTCCAGCTGAGTTACAGTTAAGTAGGAGGCACTAGTCAGGCTAGTCAGAAATTTACATTACAGAAATTGGTGAGGTAGGAAGGGTTGCTTTATAATTTCCATTGTCTTTTCCCTTTTCTTCTAATTTATTAAAATATCTTGCTTGAAACGGAAACAGAGGACCATTCAGCAGTTACCTCTTGATGGCTTCTGTCACCAGTTGGATCTTCAACCATGTGTGCCTTCTGATCATAGACCCTGATGCCACCACCAAGAAGCTACATCTACCAAATCATAGCCATACTTAGCCACATACTTCACCACTTTATGTATGTCAAACTGGAAATTAGCATCTACATAGTTTTTTTCTTTTATTTCTGCAGCTAACTCCATCTTTTTTGGATTTTGTCTTGATACTTTGCCACAAGGGTCTGTCAATCAACTGCCATGAAAGCAAATGTGGCTGATACATATACCTTTTTTATTGAGCTTACCAAGTATTCTACTCTACTTATCATTAGGAGAAGGTCACGGCTTAGCAACAATTTAGACCAATTAGCAGTATCTAAGAAGAGAGTGGTATCTGCCACTAGGTTTTTGGATAAGTGCCAGCAGGTTTACTGCATCCTATGGAACTGGTTTCTTAACTAAGGGGGACTGGAAATCCACTGCCATGGGTTAATAACAGTTCTCTCATAGCATTTATGTGATGACAGTTTTACCAAAGAAAAAAATCCTCTGGGTGGGAAAAAAGGGGCTGATTAAATGGTTTCCTCATTGCCACAGTTATAGCTAAACAGAAAACACAACTGCGAGGCAATGTTTATGTTGTCCTCAGTGTCCAAAAAGGAATCTGACTCCTTGGAAGGGGAAGAATTTTTTTTTAACAAGGCTAGATGCTGGAAATGAGCCTTGCTGCATACTTTGCCATGCAGTAAATAACTCATTTGCTAGTCTAGAAATCCTGCACAGCTATGTGGGCCCTGGGAAACTAATGATGTAGGGAGCATACTTTAATTGCATGTATGTCCCTCTGAAGAAATAGACCTCTGAGGGACAGTAATCCCTGTTCCATGGCATTTTTGGATGACTTACCATGCACAAAAAGTGTAGGAATACCAAAGTCTTTCCTGCCTGATTGTGCCACCTCCTCCAGGCAGAGGTCCCATGTTAAACCCATCTCAATAAACCTCAAATGTTCTGGAACAGCATTAACAAACTTCTTCATCCAGGACAATCAGTCACCCCCAACCCTCTAGGCTCCAACCCAGATAATCCCATTCACACTGCCAACTCCTTTAGCTCCTTCTTTACCAATGCCATCCAATCTCTTGCTATCCATCTTACACCAGACACCGCAAACCTGCCTAATTCTTCTGTAAATCCTCCTCCTTCCTTTCTATTGCAACCAGTGTCTACTTCTACTATTTGCTCTCTTCTAATAAAACTTAAACCTTCCACCCCCTCAGCTGACCAACTCCCAGCAGAATACCTTCAAATAGGAGCCAAATCTATAGCCTACCCTATATCCATTCTTATCAACAGAACCATTAGTGAAGGACATATCCCGACCATCTGGAAAATTTCTTATATTATTCCTCTACACAAAGGTGGGAACTCAAATGATTTCTCTAATTTTCGTCCCATAGCCTTGCTATCTTCCCTGCAAAGATTATGGAAAAATGTATTCAGAAACAACTTCTAAACCACCTTCTCCAAAATAAGCTACTGGCTAACTGTCAACATGGCTTCAGACCTTACCATAGTACCACCACTGCCCTGCTATCTTTTACAGACTGTTTTAACAATAATCGTAACAACGACTTTTATTCCTCTGCAGTATCCATTGATTTATCCAAAGCCTTCGACATGATTCATCACCAGCTGCTCTTGCATATCATGCAATCTCTGTCCCTTGGCCCATTAACCATCAACTGGTTCAAATCTTACCTTAATAACAGAAAACAAGCGGTACTCTGGCACAATAATCTATCAAATCTCCTACCTATCTCCCTTGGTGTCCCTCAGGGCTCCATAGTAGGGCCGCTCCTATTTTCCATCTATATTAATGATCTTCAGTCAGCAATTCCTCATTCTACCTGCATTCAGTATGCAGATGACTCCACTATTATCTGCTCAGCTACCTCTCAAATTGAACTGCAAACCATAACCCAGAACGCATTTAACACTGTGGAACAATGGTTTACAAACCGCTGTCTCCTCCTAAATCCTAAGAAAACAAAACTGCTACTCTTCTCCCCAACACGTAAGTCCACCCCCATAGAATTTACACTTACATCTAACAATGGCACTGTTATCTCTCCAGACCCAACTACCAAGCTCCTAGGAATAACTATTGACAATAACCTCAACTTTGACACACATATTAACAGTACAATAAAAACAGTCAACAAGAAACTTGGATCCCTCTATAGAATCAAACCCTTTCTTACTCCAACAGCCAGGACTGCTATAGCCAGAACTCATCTCATTTCTACTCTACTCTATGCCTCACTCATCTATACAAACCTTTCTAAAACCAACATTCACAAGCTGACTGTATCCTATAATAATATTGCCAGATTTGCTGCTGCCTCTCCTTTCCGAACTCATCACTGTCTAAATCTTATACAACTCGATTGGTTAGAATTTCTGCAGCATCTTCATTTTTCACAGCTTACTATTGCCCATAAAAGAATGTATCAACCCTCTAATACTCCTATACTCTCAAGCCTACTTACCCTCTACCATAATCCTAAAAACTTACGCTCTGCTAATAAACTACTGTTTAACACCAGCAGAGCTAACAATGTAGCAGGTGACTCCCTCTTCTGTAACACCGTTGGTAAGCTATGGAATCTTCTACCCACTGAACGTACTACTCTCTGCTCTCATAAACTTTTCAAAAAGAAGCTCAAGCTTCATCTCAAGAAACACTGGTTATGTTCCTGTATTATCCCTAACTGCTGCTTCTTCACACTACAACCACCTGCATCATCTACCCTTCCCTTCTAAAGCTGCTGTTTATGAATCCTGTGACTGAATTCTTCATATTTACTTCTTTATTATCATCATTGTTTAACTGCTTTACCATCGTATACATTGCATATATTCTTCTGTAGACTTTTTCATGACCATATTTTAAATGTGTTTTTTTCTATTATTCTGTAGACTTTATCGTGACCATACTTAAAATGTTTTTTATTATATTTTGTTCTATTCTATTTTTGGTCTATCATATATTGTTTACTGTTTTATTCATATTGTTTTGCACATGGAGCTTTTCTCCCCAGGCCTCTACTGAAAATGGACATATATCCAGCTAGACTAGCCCGGTCAACAAATGTAAAATAAATAAATAAATAAATAAAATAAATGAGACCTTCTGGCATACCAGGTCTCTGGTAAGTGAGTTGGAAGGATGAAAAAGCCGCTGCCCACCTCTGAAGAGGGTAGGCAGAGGCAATTACATATGATAAATACTGACCCTCAGATCTGAGAAATTGACATACCAGTAACAATATCTTCAGTCTTGTTGGATGCCACATGGGTGGCCTTTCGCAGTTTGGCATCCTTTCTGAGAGCCTTCTCTCTCTAAACCACCTTGTGGTAGTGTTCATTTATGTGTACCTTTTTTAACGCTTTCCCAAAGACAATGAAGGCTGTTACCATCTGCAAAATGTCCTCCAGCTTTTTCTGAATTAACCATACTTGAAGACATTCCTGAGCTTCTTTGGGTTTTACAGATAAAACCCATAGAATATAAAATTCAGCTGTGAAGTGAGAAAATCTCAAACAAAATAAACACATGTAATTTAAATCCTTATGTGAGAACTGGTGTCCATAATTACAAAGGCCTTTCAGAACAGCATGAGGCATACCTGGGAAATGAACATTCCCCTGTAAATCTTCAGCAACAAAAAAGACAAATAAGGAATGTAATCTAAACCGAAATTAGAAACAAAGAATTCCCAACAGTGCACTCTTCTTTAAGCAATTCTTGCAAATAAGAGCTCTGAGGCTGACACCAGATCAAGCAACCATTAACTTTCACAAAGATATGCTTATTCTTGTGGCAAAAAAATAACAGAAGACGGCCCATGATGCGCTGCAGTCAGAAAGTGTTGAGAAGAGACTGCCCATTGCCATACTCTCTGAGCCTCTCACATCTGGAACGCAGGTGTGCATCCCTGCACTGGTGCTGAAAAGGTTGCAAAGCTCTGGTAGTCAGGCCATAAGGGCAGACATTTGCCTACGTCCAATTCTACCTCAGCAGGAATTTATGAGCAACTTCCTCAACAACCACCTCTGCCTCAACCGCCATAGTCTCTACCTCAACTACCACCACCCCCTCCTCTCTTAACTAAGACTTAAACAATGTCTAAACCTGATGCATCATTTCATACAAATCAATCAGGATATTCAATGTGACGGGCTATACTATAGCCAATAAAGTTATGAATTAATGCTTGCATCTAATTCTACCTGCCACTCACTTCTACTACATCACACCCCTATCAGAGCAGCTCAACTTTGGTAATAGTTACGACTGACATCTAGCTATGCTGCCAACTCATCCCCTTCAATCAATTTGTAAGAACCCAAAATGTCACATACAATAGCTCTTCTACATTTGAAATTGTCCTCAATTTCCTTTCTCTTACTAAATTCATGCATTCAAATTTATTCCTCACTGCTTTTCATTTCTACCATCAGCCCTTCCCACTTTCATTTTCAGTTCCTTACAGCTGTTATCTCCACATTATTTTCCACCTTTTCCCTGACAGTAACTCCTCTCGTCCAAACTCAAAAGTCACCTCTCAGATGAAACTGACAAAAAAAATTCTAGCAAAAATGAATTTGAAAGACTGAAAAGTCTGTATATTATTGGGCCCAATGTAACAAAGTCAGAATTCATCCCACAATGCTGGTGACTCAGGATGGATTAGAAACCTAACCTGTGAAGCTGGACAGCTGGCTAGGAAGGTGGTCAATGACCAGCTCTCCTACCTCATTGGGGGATGCTGTGCTGCTTTATAGTAGAGGCTGGAGCACAGCACAAGTGTAAATTAAGCATTAAAGGGATGGATGGATGGACAGGCAGGCAAGAAAGCACTGCAATATGTCATGTGCAGAAAGGCATAGTATGACTTGGTTGCACTACTACACATCCGATCTCTGAGGAGCAAAAACAGAGCACTATCTAGATAACTACCTTGCGCAGTCTCAAACAGTCTGCACAGTTAATAAATCAAACCCAAAATTACAGTAAACCTTTTGGTAGGAGTTCATAAGTCTTAATTGTGTGTGTTTTAATCTGCTAGTTTATTACCATTCCAGCGTTCCTCACCTTTCTGTAACACCTGTCTGTTCTAATATATCTCCACATACAACATTTCACAGCCAAGAGAGAGATTACTACCCAAGTCATACCTGTTCTGCTTCAACGATAAGACCAAATGTATAACTCAAGAATTACAAAATATAAAATATGGCAAGCTTTTGTTAGTGAAACTGGGTAGAGCTCTTATTTAAGGAAAAACAGTCTTTAAAAAGCCACAGTCCTAGACAGCATTCATTTTGCTAAACTTTTTTTTTTTTACTTTCTGCATTCAGGTCTACAGTTAGCTATACTATAGCTGTCAACATGTGCTGAGGATGGATGCTGGGTATATTGGGAAAAGGATGCTAAGGATAGAGCTGCCAGGTAAGAGGAAAAGAGGAAGGCCTAAGATGAGGTTTATGGATGTGGTGAGAGAGGACATGCAAGTGGTTGGTTTGACAGAGCAAGATGCAGAGGACAGGAAGAAATGGAAACAGATGATCCGCTGTGGCGACCCCTAATGGGAACAGCTATAAAAGAAGAAGGAGATAGCCGTCAACAAATTAAACCTCAAGGTAGTAATGTTATCTAAATACCAAACATGTAAGACAGAAAGGCAGGGCGACAATGTTTTTCAGCCAAACACATAGCAGCTTTCTAAAAGTCCCAAAGTTCCCACAGGATGTTTTGGCTTGAAGTACTAGTTCTTAACAACACAGATTAACTACAAAATGTGTTCACTGAGGTCGCAGCAAGGCTGGCCCCACTTATGAAAAATCTGGTTCGCAATTTCCTGTTTTAGGGACCACTCATGAGTCATTAGAATTGCCCTGCTCAATTTGTCTGCTATCACGTTGGATTTCCCCAGGATATGCACTGCAGTCAGAAAGTGTTGAGAAGAGACTGCCCATTGCCATAATCTCTGAGCCTCTCGACACTGGGGGTAAGATCTGGTTCCGCCTTGTTTGTTGATGTACCACACTACCGACTTATTGTCTATCTGAACTGCAATCGTACTTGGTGGAAGAGAGTTCTGGAATGCCTGCAACGCGAGAAGCACCGCTCTCATCTCTAGGACGTTGATGTGTAAGTGATACTCGTGTTCCTGCCAAGTTCCTTGGACGATCTTTCCCAGATAATGCCCCCCCACCCTATCTGGGAAGCGTCCGTGGTCACTGTGGCTACTGGATAAGGGAGAGTGAATGGCCTGCCTAGAGTTACCTGCATGGATTGAAGTCACCAGCGTAGGTCTTTCTTGTAGGAGTCTGTAATGAAGATCTTGTGGGACATGGGTAACTCCTGCATGGACCATTGAGCGAAGAGTGGCCACTGCAGGACTCTCATATGCAGACGTGCCAGAGGTACTAATGTTATCGCAGCTGCCATAGTGCCTAAGACCTGTAGAACAAACCTTGCCTGTACTTTCTTTTTCAAGAGCAAGATGAACACTTGATGGCGTAGTACCTGTAACCTGTTCGTGAGGCAGTTTTGCTACCATGTCTTCTGTGTTTAAGTCTGCTCCTATAAATGTAACATGCTGTGATGGCAACAAGGCAAAAGTTTTGAAATTTATGGTAATGCCCAGTTACAAGCATAGATGAATGGTGGTGTCTCTTGCTTTGATTAGTAGATGCTCAGTGGTGGTGGTCAGGAGCCAGTTGTCTAAGCAGGGAAACACCTGGAATCCTAGACACCTCAGGTGAGCTGTGACTACTGCCATGCATTTGGTAAATACTCTGGGGCCTGTAGTGAGACCAAATGGCAGAGGCTGCCTGACGACAGGACAACCCATTTGTAAAGACTGCAGATGCATCCTTGAAGGACATCTGTGATTTTTTTTTTTCAGACTTGTTCAGCCTGCTGAGATCCAAAATGGGTCTCCAGTCCCCTGTTTTCTTTGGAATTAAAAAGAACCTCGAGTAAGTTCTGGATCCAATTTGGTCTGCAGGGACTTCCTGGATGACTCTTTTTTTCTAGCAACCTTTGTATCTCCAGGGTTGCTTGATCCCTTTGACTGGGTGGAATGTCCGAGACTGATTTTGATTGGGTGGGAGAAGGGTATGTTGTATCCCCTGGATATTATTGACTGTACCCATTTGTCATGAGTGACGTTCAGCCAGATTTTGCAGACCCCCTCTGCCATGAGGTCGACGTCTTCCATTATTGTTTCCCTCTCTGCCCATGGGGGAAAATTCACCACATGTTTGGTAATGCTCTTTGGGTTTTCTGGAACCACATTTTTCCTCCTTTTTGGCCTTTGGGGTAGGGCCTGGTAGGGAGGGAGGGAAAAATGTACTCCCACGGCAGACACAGTTTTGCCTTCCTGCTTGCACCTGGTCAGAGTCTCTAACTTTTGGCTAGAACAAGGATGAGGCATCAATAGGGGCATTAATGAAGGAAGACTTGAAGGGCACAGCAAACACGCAAAGGCGCATCCAGGAATGCCTCCTCAGAGCTATTCCTGTAACTGCTGCCCAACTCGCTCCATCGGCTGCATAACAGATGAGTCGCATAGAGGAGTTGACTACAGAATTTAAAGTAGCAAGCTGGGTGGTCACCCTGTCTGACACTCTCGCAGCTGTAGAACCATGAAGGCCATCTCCTCACTCCTTCAGGAGATCCCTCGGGAGTCTGGTAAAATAAGTTAAGTAGTTCAGTGACCCAAGTGTAAAGGCCACTGAAGAAAGGGTACACTTCCCATACCTATCCATCTTTCAAGATTCCTTATTTGATGAATGGACAGATGAAGTCTCAGCTAACTCCTTTTTGGTGGCCGCTGCCACCATCATAGCATCTACTGGGACACCTTTGGTCAATAATTCCTTATCAGATGGGGCAGTTATAAATTTGTTGGGCCTCCTCGGGACACGTTCCACAGATTACGCCCCACCCCTTTCAACTGACCACACCAAGGAGCTGGTCGATGGGCGGGGACACCCAAGAGGTGGAAGGCTGAAACCCAAATGCCTCCAGGTATATGGACTCATCCTCAGAAGGAGTAAGGGCCTTCCAGCCACCTCTCTGCTTCAGGATATCTAGGATGTCTGAGAAGGAGACATCCTCAGAGGGTGACAGTGGGGACCCTTCTGAATCCTCCAAGTCCATACCTGAAATGACAGACTCATCAGGGGAGTCTAGATGTTTCCTCTTATATGTTTTCTTCCGAGGGACCTCCTCAGAGGGGTACTCTGGGAAGGTTTCAGAAGAAACTGTCTCAGCCAATGGGGTGTCCTGTAACATAAGGTCTCTACATCTGGGGGAGGTGGTGGTAAGGATGCAGACTCCAACACTTTTTGGGGTGGAATGTTTGGATTCAAGAGTGGAGCCATCTGGGGTGACAGCACTGTCCTCATGACCTCCAAAGGCACCACGGTCCTGCTCCGAGGGAGCTCCTGGCTCCGAAGAACCAGGAGACTCCCCCTGAACAAAAGCCACAGGCTCCAAGGCCGATGTATGTGCCGAGCTGACCCGCACCAAGGCCCCAAGAGGTAGATTCAGATCCAACAACTGTCCGATCCAACTTTCCTCCTCGGACCTGACATGGGAACATCGGCTCCTAGACCCCTTGCTGCACAATAGCACCGATGAGGTTGGAGCAGAAGTTGGATTTGAAGATCCTGGAACTGGTCTCGGCTCCAAATGTTCCACTACTATCGATTCCAAACACTCCGGCTCCAAAGCCAATAGTTGGATCGAGGGAGGAATTGGTACAGGAGTGTTTGACAGTCAGAGCTAACTCTGCGGTGGGAAGGCTCGAAAGAATCTTGGCCAGCACCGGTGTCCGAAGGAGGCTCCCGCTCCACATCATGGTCTGACAAACTCTTGGAAGATTGAGAGGAGTGGACTGAAGACTTAGCTGATTGGAGAATAGGTGAGTGTAGCACTGACAAGACTGGCTCCAAGACAGGGGAACGGCTCGGGCTACAGATCTCTATCGGCTCTGAAAGTACAGATGGAACCAAAGAAACAGATTTTTTGGGCCTGAAAGCCTTTGGGTCCGAGACTGATTCCTTTGGCTGCTTCCTCAATAGTTCTGAAGCTGGCATCAAGGAAGATGCTCATTTGGAGGACTTGTCTGATCTTGGTGAATGGGTCAATATAGGGAAACTCTGTTTCCCTTTGATTGCCTCTGAAAAGGGAACCTTAAGTAAACCCCTAACTATCAATTTTTTACGTTCTGGTAAAACCCTAGAACTAAAAGTATGACAAATAGCGCAAGTTTCCTGCGGATGGACCACACCCAAGCAGTAAACACAACTGGTGTGTCCATCTGTCAGGGACATTTTGTGGTTACAACTGTCACATCTTTTGAAGCCCAAAGGCTTTCCCTCTTTATCCTTAGACATAATAAACAAAGCTTTGTCTAACCAATGTCTTACACCAGCCAACAACTTTAGCTAACAACCTTACCAGCGGTACTGAGAAAACTAGGCAAGAAAGATCAGCAACAACAACAACATTTTTTTTTTTTTTTAAACACTAAAAAACAGGAGAACAACAGTAGCAAGGGAATAAGGGACCAGAGCGGAGGCTTCTAACTTAAACAATGATCTCTTCTGGTAAGAGCAGAGGTCTCTAAGTAAAACGACACTCCCTGAAACACAACAACCAAGGGGCTCAGTAAAGAGTTCTCGAACTTAAACTCCTTAGCATAAAAACTAAAGGGGTAACACTAACTAATCAACACGATAAAAGCCTTAAACACAAGGAAATACTACAACATGGGATAGGAAAAATAGGCTCTACCAAGGAAGACCCATAGGCAAACAAAAAGCCAAAAGCCGAAGCAAGCTTTCACAGCAGGAATACACTAACACTCTCTTTCTCTCTCTCTATATATATATCTATCTATCTATGTATGTATATATATATATATATATATATATATATATATATCTATATATATATATATATATATATACATATACATATATATATATATATATATATATATATATACACACATATCTATATATATCTATATCTATCTATATATATATACATATCTATATATATATATGTATATATATGGGTCCATGTCAGATGGACAAAATCTCAGGTAAACAAAGACTACATTGAAATAACTTTGCCGACAGAACAAATCCCCGACAATGGTAAGTAGTGCAGACTGGGAGTTAGTCCCATTCCCTCAATGTAGTGCAATCTCACAGTTGGTATATTTAAGAAGGGGAGGTGTGGGGGGGGGGCGCAGGGGGACTTGCCTACTGCTATACATGTTTCAATGTGGTTTTTCAGATGTATTACGGAAACGGGAATGTATTCCGTTCCATAATACCTTGACTTACCGTTGTTGGGGATTCGTCCTATCGGCAGAGTCGTCTCGTTGTTGTGGTCTTCAATTACCTTAGATTTCGTCCATCTGACATGGACCCATCTATATATATATATATATATATATATATATATATATAGGGTCTATATTAGAACATCGAAGTTTCAAAACTTTGAATGTTCTAATATCGACCCCTATAAAGCAGACGATGACAGAACAGCAAATATTTTCCTAGGGAAAAAATTTGCTGATCCAAAACACATACACACAACACAAGTACACCAAACACACAGCAATCCACACACATACACCTAAAATCTTACATCTAACCCTACACTAAACTGTACATACACCACTAACTATCAACTTACCTTAACCCAAACCCTAATCCTAAGATCTGTCACTATTGCACACTCACCTCACCTGCGGCCTAATCCTAGCTCATCTACCCCACCGTAACCCACACATCCACACTAACATGACCCGCGCCCTAACCCTAACTCACCTAACCCGCCCTAACCCTCACGTCCACACAATCGCACTAA